>NW_010317004.1:0-11867 GCF_000700745.2 Antrostomus carolinensis | reverse complement strand
AGGGGAGACCCTCGGTCCGGCAAGGGGAGACTCTTGGTCCTGGCAAGGGGAGACCCTCCATCCCGGCAAGGGGAGACCCTCCGTCCCAGTAAGAGGGGATCCTGGCAAGAGGTGATCCCAGTAAGAGAACATCTCTGCAAGGGGTGATCCCAGCAAGAGGGGATCCTCCATGAAGTGACCCCAGCTAGGGGTGATCCCAGCAAGAGGGGATCCTCAAAAGAAATGACCCCAGCAAAAGGCGATCCTGGCAAGAGGCAATCTTGGCAAGAGGCGATCCTGGCACGGGGTGATCCTCAAAAAAAAGCAATCCTGGCAAGAAGCAATCCCCACAAGAGGCAATCCTGGCAAGAGGCTGGGTGAATCCAGCTCCCCATCCACCAGCAGCCCCGTGGGTCTCCATGTCAGCTGAAACCTGCATTTTCTCCTCTTTCCTCGGGTCCCCGTGGCTCTCAGGCAATGCTGTGTCCTCCCCTTAGCACCGCTCTGATTTATCTAAGCAGTTTTCAGAGATTCGCCACTTTTCATTTGTCTCCAAATCCCAGCTGGATCTCCAGATCCTGGGAGCACTCAGCAGTGTGGATGCCGTCCTGCTCCCTGGAAGATGCTTTTCTCCTGGTCAGAGGCCATCTGTCTACCCACACATTCCCGTACCTGACCCAGGATGAGTTCCCTACCCTCTGCCATCAACTCTGGGTTTAGTAGTAGTGCCAGCCACCTACTCATGGGATACCACAAGGGTCCATCCTATGCTCCCCTGTCAGACGTGCAGCGAAGGATATGGAATACCATTGTGTGCAACTGAAACTAGACGGGGAGTTGTTGAAAACATTCCCTGAGGACAAATAAGACATGAAAGGAAACAACTGGTGACAAAAATATGGCCAAGAACTATCAAAATGAAAGATGGGTTAAATATTTAGAGGCACAAACTAATAATAATCTGAAGGAAATAGTAACAAGAAAAAAAAGTTTAGAAGAAACAAATGCAAAAAACCCCAAGAGAAATCACAGTGAGATGGCAGAAGGGTTGGCAATGCAACGTGGTAGCCCTGTAGATGGACCTACCAGGCTTCCAGTAACGTGTTTGGTTTCTTGGGGACACAGAGAGCACTTGGGTGCTGATTTGACTTGCCTTGCCTAATGGGAGCTCAGTGCCTTACCTGGTACAGGTGGGCAGCAGCAAAATGAATGTAGAGAGTCAAGGGAGAGCAGAGAAGCAGAGGGGACAGGGTTTGAGTTGTCAGGAAAAGTTACACCAGACCTTGACCACAGAACCAAGAGTCAGCGCAAGGAGGTGAGCGCAAGGACTGTGCGTTCATGGTGTTTTGTTGATGGATGTGTAGGAAGAGGTCTCCTTCAGGAGATCTGGCCTTGGTCACTGCCACTAACTCGCTGCGTTTGTGCCCTTCCCCTGACCAGGAAAGGGACCACAGCTGGAACCTCAGCAAAGTTGAGGGGCAAATCCCTCTCCAGAGCCCAGGACCCAGCCCTCCCAGTTCAGTGCCTTCAACGGAGCACTCAACGTCTTGGTGCCAGAGACAAGCAAAGATGTAACGCTGGGGGCCAACCAACCAACCAACCAACCACACAATGAGGTATTTTGGATGATGTAATAAGACGTGATACTGTGATCAGCATCCTGAACTCAACAGAACCCATCTGAAAAGGATTGATGACGTGATCCCCAAAGGCTTCTGCTGGTTTTCTAGCATTAAGTCTTTGGCTTCCAAAGTTGGTCTTGAAAAATGAAGTGAAGTCAAACTAAGTGACGTCAAGCTCACATGCTGCTTTTGTGTTTGACCTCTGTGATCTTGTTGTGCAGAGCTAACAAATTCTCTTCCTCCAGCCATCAGGCTGATATTATAAGTTGGAATATGGGTGTCAGGGATAACTTTAGATACTTTGTCACTTGCAAGACAGTTCAATCTTTCAGAATATTGCAAGTTTAACATTTTTTTTTTAGTTTAGTTTTAGCTTTACTTTTACATTACAGTTATGACTTCGTTGTTAAAAATAGCTCTTAATGGACAAGTCCTCTGCACCCATTATGAATTCACTGGGATCATTCACACAGACCTGCTTCCAAAATTCAAAGCTTGTTAGCGGCGTTTTGCCAAGACAATTAAAGACTTAAAATATTTTATACTGAAATTTAGGTTGGATATTAGGAAAAATTTCTTCACAGAAAGGATAGTCAAACATTGGAACAGGCTGTCCTGGGAGGTGGTGGAGTCACCATCCCCGGTGGGATTTAAAAGACATGTAGATGAGGTGCTCAGGGACATGGGTTAGAGGTGGGATTGGTAGTAACAAGTTAATGGTTGGACTTGATGATCTTAAAGGTCTTTTCCAACCACTATGATTCTATGATGTATATGACCAACATCTTTGGAGCCACGGGTGCCACTAAATCCAATCTGCTTTCATGACTCTACAAAAGTTCCATGGGGCAATCTTCCATTAAATATCCTGTTCGTTCCAATCAATTTATTTCTGGGACAAAACTGTGAGAAGTAGAGATATTATAATAATAATAATAATAATAATCTTAAGTTAAAAAAGTAAAATAACAAAAGCACAGGAAACAATACTTCACATTTATAAGGCACTTGCCATCTCTGTCGCATTCCTACATCTTTAATACTGCAACATTTAGAGTTATTAATGACATGTGATTTTTGACACACACCCAAAGGGCGTATAGAGCAACGACCTCCTTTTGCCAGAAAGTGACCACACACAACATCTCACAAGAGAGAAACGGGCCCAAAAATGTGTTCAGAAGTACATCTCTAGCCACCTTTCAGCTGATTACAAATGACAGTTTCTCTCTGTAAGGTCTCCAGAATCAATCACCCAGGAACTCTTCTACTTGCAGCTCATTATATTATTTTTTTCCGGAGTGCTTTAGGCTGTTTTGAAAGCCTGAGCTATTAAAATAGCTATCCTCCAGTCAGCCCCGGGCAGGAGGAGGAGGAGGAGGAGTCTTTCCACAGAGAGCTCTTTGCAGGATTGGGCCTAGAGCCCAGATTTTCAAAGGGGTTGAGCTGCCTAAAGATGTAGGCAAAGGCTCAGCGGGATTTCCCCAAGCTCCTCATTTTTGGTGCTACATGTCCGTGCTGCAAGTTGCTGCAAAAGTTCTGAGAAAATTTTCTTTGGATGCTCAGTTTGCACAGAGATCAAACTCTTGGAAAGTTTCACTGTTTTTTCTCCTCTGTTGTCTCATTTCATTTGGTTAATAGAAATCATTTGGGGAAAAACAAACCAAAAACCAAACAAACTGGAATTTAGAGGTATTTTCCAAAGACAACTGTAAGAGAAGGACATATGCTACAAATCGAACATGAAGAAGACTTGACAGAGAAACATCTACAGTCTGGATTAGGAAGTCAAATAGTAATAATTTCTAGCTTTAGAAAGGTAAAAAAAAAAATAAAACCAACCCAAACCACTCCAAAATCAACCCCCCCTGCCACAATTATTTGCACTTAGGTCGCTGCATAGAAGTCCAGCGTTGAACTGCTTCATTTTTGCTTTACAGAGGGAAGGGTTTTTCTAATATTGTTGTTTATAGCAGCACAGCAGTGGGATCTGACCCCACAGGTAAAATACAAAGGATAGTAGTGGACAAAAAACCTGATTAAATCATGGTCACCTACCACCAGATATAATCATTTGAACTCTTGTTGGTACTTGCTTACTTTATTCACAATCTAGCACGCAGCATAAGTCCATCAGCCCCGGGGGGGATGAAGCTTTGGCTCTGCTCTCCAGTTTGTAGGCTGTATTTTTCAGTGTGGATATTGGCGTTGCTCGATGCTTTGACTGCACTTTCTTGTTTTGTTTGGAATATAACGTAAGGCAAAGTTACCCCTGGTCATAAATCATCTGTAGTTTGCTGCTACGAGGGGGAAAGACAATTAAAAGAGGTCAAAACCACTGCTTGCTTCTCAGTACTGCTAACTGCTTTCATAGGTAACTTTCTGGGTTTGGTTTTTTCTTTTTCTCTTACAAATACTGATAAATGGAAAATTTTCTCACTGAACAGGAAAAGGGTGTTTTATGTTATTTTGAGTGCACAGATGGTGGGGAAGATTTTATCTTTGTAAGCTAAGCCTTTTCTATAATTCGTAAAGATACTCAAATGTAAAAGTTAGTGGGATACACATCAAAAAAAAAAGTGTGTGGGGGTTGAGATTGGGGAGTAGACAGAGATCTACAGCTCGTAACTGCCCAGTGTGGCTAGGATTAGGAAGAAAACCGACAGGTATGCAATGTTCATCTTAAGCAAGCCCCACTCTATAATGTAAATATTTGGAGTGATTTCCAAGCCCCATTGTAGTTCAAGGTCAAACATTCATCCACTTATTAGGAACCAGGAACGTTGAATTTTAGAACTGTTTCTACATCTGGGAACTCAGAGCTAGGCTTAATTTTATTTTATTTTATTTTTTTTTTCCTGCATGACACTTTTTATTTAAGAGCAACTCAGCCTGCTAGATCTGAGATCCCATGCTGTTCTTCAGGCTTTACATGTGCAACCCAAAGCTCCATCTCTGCTGGGAGTCATGGACTCCTCACATAATTTCTTTGATGACAATATAGCAAGAAATAAAGCAACACAAACTTAGCAAGGGAGTTAGTTACTCAGCCACCTGGATTTTAATCTTAAAGCACACAACGACCACAAAGAGCTGAGAACAGAAGATCTATAGATCTATACATCCCCAAACGCCCGCTCCCAGCCACTCTGTACCTTCTGGACTCCTCCTTCTGGGTGGTAATGTCCAGCTTAGGTCCTTCAGAGGTCTCCACTCAGCTGTCCCCTCTGTCCTGTGCTTCCTCACCAAGTCCTGCTTGTCTCTGTAAGGAACTACACAAAGAAAAAAAAAAAAAGAAGCCATAATTCATTGGGTGTGGACCAGAAAATCTGAGAAACATTGAGAGAACAGTCCCAAATAAGTCTCCTGATGGCTTTTCTCTGATATGCTTTCAATCAGATGACAAAGCCTTCCTCACATTAGGATGAAGCTTCAACAGGGGCATCAAGGCCCATCCATGAAGTGTGTGAGACAAAACTGAGCTGATAATTTGACAAGGAGCACATTTGAGCTTGTCTGATGGGAAGTGCAGAGTTGTGATATCCTGAAGGAGGGGCCAATAACAGTGCATTCAAATCATCGATTAAAGACTGTTTAAACTAGATATAAACATTTTATTTATAGCCTTTACATCTACCATGTGGTTAGAAGGCTCAAGGCCTCCAAAGTGAAAGTGTGGAAAGCCTTTTATTGGAGTCTGCCAAGCTGTCTCTTTCAACCATTAATCCAGTCATCGAGAGGCAGAGTTTCTGCATGGGGATATCTGAACAAGTCTAGCGCAGATTAATCATCAGTCTATCACTAAATTTCCAAGTTCTTCTGTCCAAACCTCTTCCATAACATAATTATCATCTGGCAGTAAGTAGAGCTCTACTTGAATCCTTGTATTTGATTGATTGAGTAATCATCCAGAGGCCCAAATGATTTCTCTCATCAAAACCACTCCTAACGCCCCCCACAAATCCATTTAAAATAAGCCACGGTTCAGAAGCCACATAACTCAGGTCACTCGGAAGGTTTTGCTAATCCACAGTTGGGGGCTGACAATGTACCACACTGGCCTGGTCTAAATTTGTTCTATCAATTCAAGTGGCATCCCTGACAGTTTTGACAAGCGTAAGTTTGTGAGATCAGTGTGCAGTGGACCTCGCATCGTCAGCCACAGTTGTGCTCAGCCTCTCACAACTTTCCCATGGACCATTCTGCCACTTCTTGCCTCTTCTCAGTGCTCAGGAAAATGCAAGCTGGGAGCTCTGCTCTTTTATTCTCTCTTAGGACTCTCCTCTAGCTGGGCCTTTCCTCAGCCACTGTCCCTCAGACTGAATTTCCCACCTCACAATGGCTTTCACCACAGTCACTCCACTTTTCATAGGACTTCTTGCCTTGTGTTGAACCTCCACATCAGACCCTATCCAAACCTTGCCACTTCTGGCATCTACCGTAACATCATGGCTTTCCTTTACAGAGACCATTCCAGTCTGGCATTTCTCTACCTACCTCTCTATGTTTTCATCCACTCCAGCGATGGACATCACCGGTACCAGCTCAAACATAGCTCAGTTGGGTTAAGAGCCTCCAAGGAATTGTCTATCCAAGTAGGCAGCACATGCAGGAGCAGTGAAACATCAGAACAGCTTCAAGTGTCCATCCAGGCTGGGACACTGCCTTTCCCCAGGTTTGTAACCTTCTCAAAAGCAAGCAAAGAAAACTGTCTTACTAATAATTTGGATACTTTAATATTAAAAATGATGACTAGTATGCTATTTTAGGACAATAAGATTAGCAAGAGTAAATGCCTTCTACTAGCTGAATTGTACAATTGTTTATAGTGAAAACTTCATGGTCCAGTCTCTCCTATCATTAATTCCAGAGGTTTTTTTGACAGCCTCTTACCATTTCTCTGTTGAGCTTTTATATTCCCATGAATCCAATCCACTTTCAATTTAGCACTGGAGACCAAATTAGCAGATGCAGCTAAATTGAAACCAAAGCCATTTTTCATAGTCCCATGAGATGTGAACAGACACATGTGGGCTGAGCATTTGTGATGGTGGCACCTGCTGCAGAACTCTAACACCAAGCAACCAGCTTTAATTCCATTTTAGTAAAAGCTTAAGTTAATTAAGATGGCAGAGGCATGAGAGATTGAATCAAGTTCTAGTGGTAACAATCCTGTAAGATCAGATGAAAAAGTTGACAGATAGGAACTAGCTTTATCATTTCATTCTGCTGTTATGTTAAATACCACGCAGTTTCGTGGGTTGGCTGTATTGGTTATTGTAAAACAGCATCTGCAATTCCCAATGTTTGCACTGTGTGTACAGGCAGAATTATCAGTTAATGCAATATGAAGACTTGGAAGTCTTAAGAAATTGGAAATTTAAAGTGAAACTAAAGCCATATATGTACCCAGCTAGTGCCCTTGTGAGATGGATCTCCTAGAAAGAGACATCTGTTTTGGAACAGTCACAAAGGGCTATCGCCAAAACTATCCCGTAATAGTTATGAGCTGTAATTTGACATTTTAGATACATACTCCTCTTGCCAAATAATATCATATTTTTGCTCTTGGCAGAGAAAATAAAGAGAAGCATATATCCAAGATGAGTAATTTAGTACAATGTAATCAAGGCAAGCTGCCCCACAGACTAGGGACTGAATTAGAGTTAGCAAGATAGGTTTTATTGTCCTCTTAAATAAAAGTGTGTGTATTATAGAGGGAAAAAATTTAGAAAGAAAAATGGTTTTCTTGTAATCTTATTTTCCATCTGAGCCCAAATGCAGGCTTTTATTCCAAGAGCAGATGATTTGAGATGGGGCAGCTAAAGCAATTATTGTTGTGAGCTGTGTTTCTTGGAGGCTTCCCTCCCCATAGATAACACATCCTAGTCAAGGAACCTTCTGCTCCTCTGCTCTCCCAGTCCACAACCCAACCCAGCATTATGGTAACGGTGATTGATTTCAAGTTACATCACTAAATTGGGCTGTTAAGGCAGCGATAGTTGCCTCAGTTGTCACAGATTAATCCATCTGTAATGAGGAGTTCCAGCTCTCCGTCCCCAGGCAGGGAAGTGCTGGAGCAGTAAATCGCTGTCTCGGTGTCACTGACTATTCTGGCATCAGTAAACTGAGCTAAATAACAAAAACATTTAATGTAGTCAAAGGCCTTTGTGTTGCTGAATCTTGCCATCCTCGTTTTACTCAGAGTCTAAAATAGTTAATGAAAGCGATGGCTGATTTAAGGGAAAAATAATCTGTTGTCTCTAATCTTCGTGCAATGATTCACGTTCATATACAGCCTTTGGGGTTATTAGTCAGCCCTCTGCCTTCCTGCTCCCAAATGCAGAGTTGGCAAAACCACTGCATCTCAGCTGCCCCAGTTAACAGCTCCCTGGTTCTGTGCAAACCCACCCAAACCAGCTGTAAGGAAAGCTCAGGTGACGTTACGATAGAGAGATTAGCTCCAGCTTGTCTCTCAGCATTCCTTGAGTTCTCTGCTCTAACTGCAAGAAGGAATGACCCAGATACTTTTCATATTGGCTTCTCTCACCTTCTGGTTTTTCAAATTACAATTTCCTTAGTTTGCTGGAGCATGTCCAGAGAAGGGAACGGAGCTGGGGAAGGGTCTGGAGCACAAGTGTGCTGAGTTCCCTTGTGGCTGAGGGAACTGGGGTTGTTGAGCCTGGAGAAAAGGAGGCTGAGGGGAGACCTTGTGGCTCTGTGCAAGTCTCTGAAAGGAGGGTGGAGAGAGGTGGGGGTGGGTCTGTTCAACCAAGGCCCAAGGGACAGGACAAGAGGAAATGGGCTCCAGTTGTGGCCAGGGCAGTTGAGATGGGATGTGAGGAAGAATTTCTTTGCTGCAAGGGTTCTGAGGCATTGGAAGGGGTTGCCCAGGGCAGTGGTGGAGTCCCCATCCCTGGAGGGATTGAAGAGTCGTGTAGACACAGTGCTGAGGGACATGGGTTAGTCATAGGGGACTTGTCAGTGTTGGGTTCATGGTTGGACTCGATGATTTTAAAGGTCTTTTCCAACCACTATGATCCAGTGATTCTAGTTTGCTACCAGATATTTCTTTAAAGTAAAAGCAATCAGTATAGGCACATATTTTTGAACTCTGACATGGATTTTACATGTTATTTAAGTGCTCGTTCAGTTTCCTGAGAACATACACCTTGTAAGCAACAAATGTTTTTGTTATTTTCTATGTATACAGATTTGTATTTGTATTATTTTTAAGAAGTCTTATGGTATATTAAAAATGCATCAATATAAGCAAAGAAAGATTACTAATGAAATGATACACTGAAATATTTAAATATTGTACTGCAATTAAGCTAACATTTCCTAAATGCTATAATAGAAGCTGATGAAAGTCACTATAGCTATTTTACAACAGAATAGCAGACATTTGTGACACAGGCATAAGGTCTCCAGGAAAACCTTCCAGTAGCCTCCCAGTACCTGAAGGGGCTCCAGGAAGGTGGGGAGGGACTTTGGCCAAGGGCAGGGAGTGAGAGAACAAGTGGTGATGGCTTAAAAGTGGTAGAGGGGAGATGGAGCTGAGATGTGAGGAAGAAATTCTTTGGTGTGAGGGTGGTGAGACAGTGTCCCAGGTTGGCCAGAGAAGCTGTGGCTGCTCCTCCCTGGAAGTGTTGAAGGCCAGGCTGGATGAGGCTTTGAGCAACCTGGTCTTGTGGAAGGTGTCCCTGCTGCTGGCAGGGGGGTTGGGACTGGATGAGCTTTGAGGTCCCTCCCAACCCAAACCAGTCTGGGATTCTAAGATTTCAGCTGGAAAAGACTACTGTGGTTATCTTGTGCGTTGCTGTCACTGCAAAAATTTTTATCCACCAGTTCAAGCAATGGAAAGCAATGAGCTGAAAGGGTGAGAAAAGGAAACTCAATTCCTGAGCTCCAGGGTTGCACATGACTTAAGAGAATGAATGAATGAATTGCTAGAGAGAACTTTACTCTCATAACAGCCAAAAGTGATGCCTATCTCATGTCAAGGACTGATGACAAGAACAGAAAACTACAGAAAGTTCTTCTTACAAAAAATAAAATAAAATAAAATAAAATAAAATAAAATAAAATAAAATAAAATAAGGTAGTATATTTTCAGGACATTTGAATCTGTAACAGTAATAAACCTTGTCTAAAAGAATAATGCAGAATATATAATGTGTCACAGTAAGCCACGTTTCCTCTTAAGGCAAAACAGCAAACTGAAATCATTGCCCTGGAATGCACGGAAACCTCTTAGCACGAGTTCCTGAAATATTCATGAACATTAAGAAAATAGCAAAGTTTTTGGAGAGTGTGCTATTTAGATGTAACTCGCTATGTACATGTCAGCCTCTAAGCTCTAAAAATATAAAAGGAAAGCTTTTTGCAGAAAGTAAATGAAGTAACAGGGTCTCGGGAATTTTATCTCCTGGCTGCCACAGACCACGCAATGGTGATTAATTCAGCTCCTCATTAACTCATCCTAACTGGGAAAATTCTTACGTGACAGAGTGCTGGTGTAGATCAGTGAGGAGTCCAGAATTTTAAGATAAGAAGATACACTGTGTAAATTATTATTAAATAGCAGAGGAAACACTGAACTGTAATATACTAGCTGAATTTAGATTTAACATTCACTTTCCAAACTTTTGTATTTTTGTTACTTTTTGGAAAGTTCAGCAACAGGCACCTTTTAAACCTCAAATTCTTATGTTGACCACTGTGGAAAAGGAGAAAGGAGGAAAAGAGAAAGAAAATAGAGAAATAAGGAGACATGAATTTCAATTGCAGGTATGCAAAGACGCAGCAGCGCAGCCGTCCCTGTCACCACTTCCTGTCACTTCTCTCGGGTTGTTTCTTGTATGATGGGGCTACGTGCCTCTGGTTAGGCAGGTCAGGAGCTCACCCAGTGTGAATTAATATCAAAGGAGGTTTAGGAGCATAAAACCAGCAACTTTACATTAAGTGCTGGAAATAAGTGCTAAAGAGATCACTGTTAAAATGTTTAGGTATTTTGCAAAGATATAAATATTTGGAGAATAGCAGGAGACACGGCTTGGCACAGGCAGACCGAAAGCATTTTACCTGATTACTTGGCCCCAGTTCCAAAGACATTTCTTTCTGCAGCAGCATCAGCTCAGGCAGCCTCTCCTCTCCTCTCCCCAGCCCTTGGCACATGAATTATCCCCTCTCCATGCTCATAAAGCCGTTTGTGGTACCATATAGGGAAACCAAGCAAAAATAAAAACCATGCTGCAGAGGAAAAAAAAAAGAGAGAGAAAGAAAAAGAGGTGGAGAGCAAATTGTTTCCAGGTGTAGCCTTGGATTTCATGTTTGAAAGCTGGGTTGCTTAAAGCGTAACTCAGACACTGTGGTGTCTCTACAGCACGGCGCAGACTGAGGAACTGATCTGGCTCAGGGATAATTTTTTTCTTGGAATAGGGATGTAGATTTTTGTTTTCCCAGCTGGACTGATTCCCCATCCAGAGGCTGGGCAAATTCTTGTACAAGTGGGTTTTTTTGTGGGGTGAACTGGAGGAGGAATTAATCCATGTTAAAAATAAAGCTGGGGGGTGGTGGGTGGTTGTTATTTTAGTGCTTTGAACCTAATTCATGGTGTGGCTACGCAAACAGATTCACCAATATCACATTATGGGACAAGAAGAAGCAGGAGGGCTGAAATCAATCACTCTTATCAAAAGCAATGTCCCTCCAACGCAGCCGCCCTGAGATCAGCTGAGCCTGGTGGCAGTGGATCCACCCTACACGTCAGCTCAGCCACTGTCCCACCCTTCAGAGCCCGGGTCTCTCTTGTCCTACTCACTTTGTGCCGCTGGTTTTGTAAATGGAAAGCTACTGTGAAGTCTTCTGGTTCTTCTTCTTAAAAGATGTCTTTTGAGTCTGGTGCTCACCCATCTCAAAGCCCTGGACACCTCTGTGGGGATCATCCTGCCTCTGCCACCACTCTCCTGCCTGCTGCTGCTGCTGCTGCTGCTGGGGAGATGAAGATGAAATGAGAGTTTGCCAGATTTCTCCAGACAGAAGAATCCCAGTTCTCCCCGACCAGAGAACTTTGCTGAGAACTTTCACAACCCAGGTTCCTCCTCACCAGCTGCTGCAGACAGCATGGTATATGGGATCAGCTTTTTGTGGATCTGGGGATAACCCAGCTGATCCTTAGGAACACTTAGGCTTACAAGCCCATTTTATCCCTGGTCCTCTTACCCCAGGCCCTTAGAATCATGGAATCATTTTGGTTGGAAA
>NW_010317003.1:963-17325 GCF_000700745.2 Antrostomus carolinensis | reverse complement strand
AAATGGCACGCAGAGCTTTGGCTCTGTACAGACCGGTTACGTGGCTTTAAGCCTTTACGTTTGTGCGTAACGGTCCCCTTGGTCCCACCTGCGAGGTCTGGTGCTGGCAGCTTAGCCCACCGCCCTCGGGCGGCACATAGATCTGCTTGTACACGAGCTACGCTCACGAGTGAAGGCATTTGCTGCCCTTCGTGTCTGAATGGACGCGCAGGGGGCTCTCCAGTTTGTTTTTTCCCCTGAGTGGGAGTTCCCAGGCGTGTCCCACCATCCTGTGGCCTGGCTCACCCGCAAGCACAGGGTTTCACTGCGGCAGCCGCTGCCTGGTGCGTGGGAGTCTGTTGGCTTCAGGGGCGTTATGGCCATGTTACTGCTCAGCAGCTCTTCTGTCAGTAACAAAACATCCCTGGAAACTGGTACCCAAACTCAATCTTTCTGTGGAGCTTGGAGTGAGTTCCTACGGACTTGGAGAAACTGGAAACTAACAGTTTGTACAGTAAGAGTTGGGGACTTTGGCACAGATGGGACAGATGAGTATTCAACTGCCTGCTTGCATGTGATTTCCTTTGTTACAAGGAATAAATGATACAGAAATTAATTCATTTTTCAGTTGTTTTGTAGAAGGTAACAAAACAGGTATTACAGAACACAGATGTACTACTGCACAGGCAGTGAATGCCATGTAAAAGGGGTGGGTTTTTTTAGTTTTTATGGCTTTTTTTTTTTAAATATCAACTATCCTAAACATTTAATAATTACTGCTACAAGAATGTAGGAAACAATAAAAGTAATGAGCTGTGACCTTTATCAGTATTTTTTTTTCTCCCTTACGGTGCACCTGTATGGTGTGACCAGTCCTGACCAGTTTGCTGGCTGCTGCTCAGGCTGTGCTGCTCTCTACCTGTGTAAATGGCACTTGCTGTCAGTCTTCAGCATGGCTAAAATCCAAGTGAGAGATTGGAGACCTAATCCTGCAAACCCTTCCTTGCGCAAGGTGTCTCATTTGTTTGGGGTAAACCCAAGTCAAACTTGCTCACTGGAGCCCGTACCAGCATACGGAGTTACATATTTTTCAGTGCAAGTAACATTTGCTGCCACAGAACAAACTGCTGCTGTTTCAGATGGCAGTAGCACTGGGCCCTAACCCAGGGGCAGGAAGGTTCACGTCCAGATAATCCTGGCTGCTAGAAGCTTATTTTTAGTTCAGAATTAGCTGAGGTGCAGCGTGAGGGAATATAGACTGGTTCACAGTGCCTCTTTCAGGGAACAGCTTCAAATGGTATGGGAAAGAAACAAGTGGTAAGTTTGTGGATCCTTGAGTCTTAACCAGTCTTACAGCCTTTTTTATATCTTAGTATCAACTGAATTTTTGGAGCATGGGAAATAGTTATTTGTATATACTCTTTCAATATAGTTATATAATACAAAATCTGAAAGTAAATGCCTTTTTCTAGATGAAAGTGTAAGAGCTCAGTTTCCAACTGTTAACAAGAGATACTTATTTTTTAGATTTTAGTTGTGTTTAACCTGCTGGTAAATATTTTCAAAATATATGAAAATTAATATTTTATCATATTTAAATATCTTTTTCATAAATAAGCTTATTTCCTTTTATTGCTTTTACCATTGTTCTGAATTTACAACAATTAATAGAAAATAGCTCATGCTGCATACTGTGCAAGTATACTGAATGCATAAATGATTGCAGTATTTTGATATGTAAATAGAATGACTGATAAGCTTTCTAATGAAAGTAGTACCTTACATGAAGAGTGAAAATTACTCAAGTGAAGTTGAAATGCAAGCATCTCGCACACAGATGTTAGGTATGTGTCTCTAATGCAGTGCCCATCAGAACTCTGGTAAAAGCGTATTGTTCCTGTATCTTTTACATACTCTGTATGACTTCTATGCAACATCTCTCTCCATCACGAGTCTCTAGCTCTCTGAGAGGCGTATGAAGCAAAATATACTTAGTGTGTTCTGACCATATCTGGAAATTGCCTGTTTTCTGAGAGGTGGTTTCACACTGATAGAAGTTGACTTTTGTCTCTCTCTTGTCTTCTAGTGCCCACCTCGTGCCCTCCCTCCAGTGCCAAGGTAATGTCAGTTCATTCTGTGGAAGTGATCGTGGTTCTGTACTGCAGCGTTTTTAAAAGTAATGAAATTAAGATAAGTTTAATAAATATCTGAGTAGTCCTAATGGCTTTAAAAATGCTTTTCTTGCTATTTGTTGTCCTAAAACTCCCTACAAGGAATACAAAGCTTTCTAAAGTTTTACAGAGGCCAAGAAATTTTACTGTATTACCTCAGTTTTAATACTCTGAGAGATAAACCCTTTAAAAGTTTCTGACAAATAGCTACTTCAGTTTTTTTAACATCTACTTTAGTTTTATTGATGGCCTTCTTTTCAATCTCTTCTTTCTTCCCTCTTTGTTTTGTTTCATTTTATTCATTTTTTTATTTCATTTTATTTGAATCACAAATCCTTTAGAACAGGAATTTCTGAAATTTGACTAGGCATAAGGGTATAGGTGTCTACTCGTTCGGCATAGTATAGAGAAAAATTTGGGCTTTTTTTTCAGTGTGAAAGGAAAGGCAATTATATTTTTTTTATGACATGGTATTTCAGAATTCCTTCAAAGTACTTAAAAGCAAATGCCATGTTCATGATGTTGAAAGATACTATCTTTTTAGTAATGTATGTGCTCAAATGTTTCATAACTTTTGTTGGCTTGTTACGTATCAGGCATAAGACAAGTTTTAATTAGCCAGATGATTAAAGCTTTTAATCTGATCCACAGCCAGCCAATCAAGAAACTGCATAGTCACGAACAAAGTGTTGAGTCTTGATGATTGCTTTGTACCCTTAACACTGTTGTACACAACTGCTCATAAAAAGAACTAGAAGTGGGGATAAGGAAACACATCACGAAAGCAGCAGTGTGAATTTTACTGTTGTGAATTGTAACTGATTCAAAATTAACCTTTTTCTCATCTTTGTTCCTTTTACACTGTTCTTCAACACCTTTTCTCCTTAAATGTGCAGTGGAAACCAAGGTGAGTTATTCTGGTTTTACAAACCAAATTTTATTCTGGAATTACAAACACTGGTGTCACTTCTTCCTCTCTTTAAAGATAGAGCCTTATACTTTTTCTAAATGCAGGCCTATTATTTAAACTGCATGGATACCTGTGTTGTCATTGCCAGAACTGTCTGCTGTTTTTCTTTGTTCCCTTTCCTGTTTGCTATTCCCATACTGAATCAAGGTAACTGAAATGTTGTCATTCCTAAACAAGAAGTTTATTCTTCAGAGCATTATTTCAGTTTTTCACTTAACATGTACACATGTGCGTATTTAGCCTCTGTTGCACTTAGATTTCTTATCCTGTTTTCCTGCTGTCTTCTGTACTCCTGCTTGTGTGAACTGTCATCTTACCCATAAAAGGTGAAGAACGTCTTAACTTGTAAAAAGGAATCCCTTTCTTAACTGGCAGTAGAATGGCTGTTAAAAAAAGGAAATGGAAGTTTCTCCATACTGTGCACTTATACTTCTGTTTTATGTTCTGCAGATGAAATTCCACTTAGTCGTCCAAAAAAAAGGAAACCCAAAGGAAA
Source organism: Antrostomus carolinensis (assembly GCF_000700745.2). Lineage (NCBI taxonomy): Eukaryota > Metazoa > Chordata > Aves > Caprimulgiformes > Caprimulgidae > Antrostomus > Antrostomus carolinensis. The sequence goes on along the minus strand of NW_010317003.1, from coordinate 13,709 downwards.
GACTCCATTAGGTAAGGTCCTGCCAACACTGAAACCTGTGTTCGTAATCCTGGGTGAGACGTGGGCTGTAGCCAAGCTCCCGACGGACAGACAGTTTTCAGTCTTGTACTCTATTTTTCAGTAGTGTTCTCAGCTAGTTTATTACAAGTTATTTTATATTGAACAACTGCACTCTTTTTCCCCAAAGTGGTGTCATTTTCGAACAAGTCTGTAATGCTAACTGCAGTAACTTGTTCCATCCTCTGCTCTTTCTCCCTAGATCCATTCCTAGTCCTGCTTAATACAGCGTGTCTTGATGCTGAACTGAAAAAGTTCCTTTATTCCTGCTATTTTTTCCTTTCTAAAATTTTTGGATATTTCACTAAATAGTCACTTCCAGCTGTAAGCTGCTTGTTATGCTGAATGTCTTAAGTGCTTGAATTTTTGAATTAACTAAGATAAAACTCATTTAAGAAATTGGCTCAATTTCAGTCCTTGGCCAAATAAAGTCACAAGTTAATCATTCAATTATCATCAAAGAGTTAAGAGCCTAAAAGATGACTAGCACTAGAGCTTTATATTTTTACAAGAAGCAGATCTGCAGAACAAATGTATTGTTTTAAGCAAGATTACAAGTCTGATCTATTTTGATAAAGCAGAATGTGTTGATAGAATCGAATGGATTTCTGTAAACCAGTTGACTTGGGTTCATGTGATCATTTGATGAGTAAACCTCCTTTATTTGCTTGAAAGAGCATACAATTGAGGCCTCACTGAAAGACCTTTAAATGCAACAAGGAGAGCTGTTGCTAGCAGGGTTTCCCAGGGATCAGATTTTGCTTATGGTTGTTTTCAGTGAGTGTACACCTTGGCTTTGGCCATTACTTTGCTGGTTGATTTTGCGTTTTAGCACAGTGAAGCTTTATAAAAGGTGGGAAAACTTGTGCTTGAAGTAAAAAAAAAAAAGCTAGATTAAGTTGTTATCATAAAAACTTGAAAGTAGTACTTGAAAGAGCTATAAAAAGGCAGATATGATGTAAAATGGAGAAGTAATTTTGCCTTTCTACTTCTGATCATGCAAATTGATGCTGCTGCTGCTAGAATGAATTCATGTTAACCTCTCATGGAAATGTCCTTCCTCCAAAGCATAGTAATTAATCTCTCAGACTGGACTAAACATCCTTCAGTGTTGTTTTTTTTCTGCTCCTCCTTTATTCTTGTGGCTTATGTTTAGCATTTAAATTTCCCTTTGAAATGACACTATTTTGCCTTAGCACATATCAGTTTGCATCAGGTTGTAATAAACCTTTAATTTTTTCTTGTCCCTAGCATTATAATCTTTACATGTAGAAAGGAAAAATATAGAGGGATAGTGCTTTCCTGTGGTAGATTTCTTTCAATCAGTCCTCTGTTGTATGCCCAAATAGGAAGTGTTCTACTTTTTGGATACTTAAATTTCCTCCTGGGCATGAAACTCTCAGGATGAAAGGAGGGTTGTCAGCTATCACTTTTGTATATTCTTATCACATATGTTTCTCAACTCTTATATTTCCTGGCCAATAGGTTTTAATCTCAGCTGTAAACTGGGCAAATACAGGCATATTCTGCACAACGTAGCATTTTCCTTGCCTGTTTCTCAGTGGCTCTGAATTAGTGCTGCTGGATCTTTGGTTTTCAGATGGCATTGTCCAAGCAGCAGTTCGGCGGCAGTCTGAAAGCAGTGAGCCGCTAACTCCTGAGCCTCATGATGTCCCTCAGAGGAAACGCAAGAAGAAGAAAGTACCCACCGGTATGTGAAATAATTGTAGATTGGAAAGAGCACTGAATATGATTGGCCAACTTGTATTTTGGCTTAAAACATTTCAAGTGCTTTTGTACTTAAAATACCTGAAAGTATTCTCTGAGTGAATGGCAGCTTAGAGTTTCAGTTTCAGATTTCATAGGGTACAAACCCTCACACAAATAATGGCCATACAGTTTTGGAAGTGATAAAATAGATCCTTTGTATCATTCAAAGCTGAGAAGATCATAACTTTTTTGCCACTGTGTTTATATAATGACTATTTATCTATTTAAGTGAATGTATTTCCATTTTTATGAAATCTGTGAAACTTTTATGTGGTTTATTTTAAATCTTCAGATTCTGAGACCTCTTTTACCCAGCAAAATGTTGCATCCCTATTTCAGAATGGAAATGGCATGGATGTCCCTGAAGCTGAAGAAACAGTGATCCGCAAACAGAGAAAAAGAACAAAGTGAGACAAAACTAGTATAGCTCATGATTTGGAATAACTGATAGTGAACACGGATGAGTAGTATTTTACATTGTCACATTACAAAAATGTAAAATCTTTAAGGCCACAGTACCATTCAGCCTGTGCAATAAATAGCATGTACGTGGTTCTTTCCAAGGTTAAGATCTAAGGTTCTTCACTTGTTTGTTTGATGTGGACCTGGATGCATTACAGTTATGAATACATTTACATGAGCCTAATATTTTAGTCACATACATGAAAAAATCAGAACGTGTAATTGCTTTAATTCGTACTATCTTTTTCTTAATTTTATGAGAAACTTAACTGCTTTCTCATCGTTTTTATTTGCCTTTTCTACAAGAACTATGCCTTTAAATCATTTTAGTCACCTTTCTATCAAAAGCATCAACTTTCTTGGCTTGTATTTAGTTTGTATATGTTTTTTTCTAATTGTTAATCTCTTGATATGTATTTCTTTCCACCTTATTTTTTGACACAGGAAGAAATTTAAATTTCTTTAAAATAACCAGATAAAAACCCCAAAATCAAGTATTAGCTTTATGGTTTTAGTTAACTAACACTGTAAGAACTTTAGTCATTAAAATTATAAACATGGGTAATATTATACAGGTCAGTAGCCTGACTGGTCATTCTCAGTCACATTAGGCATGTTAAATGATCATAGGAACCTCCAGATTTTACATTTTACTTCCTATTCTTTCTCTGCCCCATTGCATGTTCTGTGCTGATAGGAAACCTCGGCCAGCTGAAATGCACTGTTCTAATGAGCTGGAAGTGGAGGAGGAAGACATAATTGAAGATGAGCACAGAAAGAGCCCAGATCAGCAGCCTGTGTTTGCTGCTCCCACTGGAATTAGCCAACCTGTTAGCAAAGTGTTTGTTGAAAAAAATCGTAAGTACATCTTGTGATTTAAGTAATTTAAGGACATTCTTGCAAGTAAAGAAAGCATTATTGTATTTAAAATCCAAATATTGTGGTATTGGGAAGAATTTAAAAAAAAAAATCCAGAATAAAAATTATTTGGAAAGAAATATACATGATAATTTTTCAACAGTGAATGTTAGTGTTGCTGTGCTGGCATGTTCGGTTGAATTTTTTAATTCCATTATGTGGGAGAAAAAGGCTTTTTTATAGTACCCAGCTGAGCTTATTTGACCTAATACTGTCACAGTACCTTGAGAAGAAGGTAACGTTTACTATACTGCAAAAGGTCTTTCAAGTGGAAGGTTTTTTGTTTTGGTTTGGTTTTTTGGTACCAGGGAACACTGAGTAATTACCCAAAGTGCTTTGCACATTCTTAAATGTATAGCCTAACCCACCAGGATGCATCACACTGACAGAGGCGTCCTGCTATGAATGTAAATGTAAGCTGACAAAGGACGGGAAGTGGGGAGAATACATTTTCTAATGGAATTTAGGACGCTTACAGCTTTTTAATAATAATAAGTATTAACCTAGAAATTATGATAGAAGGTAACAGTACTCTCTAAAACTAATTTCCTTATCCTTTCAGGGCGTTTTCAGGCAGCTGATCGTGCAGAATTGATTAAAACCACTGAAAATATCAGTGTACTTATGGATGTGAAGGCTTCATGGACTACTAGAGATGTCGCCCTCTCAGTGCACCGAAGTTTCAGGTGAAAGATAAGTGTTATAAACAAGCAGAAATCAGGGTTGGTTTGTTTGGGTTTTTTTTTTCTTCTCCCTGAAAGTTATCATCTTTTATCTATCACTGTGTTGTATCTGTATTTCTTTTGGATATTCTTAGTAAGTGGTGATCCAGTATGCAACAGCTATAAATTTTATCAGACCTCTAGTTTTTGGTATTTGTTGTGAAGAGTATCTGTTTCTAGTCTAGACATCATATGTGAAATGCAACTTACAGAAAGAATAACTAAGGAAGTCAGATTGCAAAGATTCAGACAAAATCTGAATAGCAAGAGATTGATCTGATAACAAAAATATTAAGAGTCCTACAGAAAAAATGTGTTACAAAATGAGATTCACCCATCAGCTGTATGACCAAAATAAAAATACCTGAATTCAGATAGTTTTAAAAGAAAAATCCTGGTTGGTGAAAAAGAGGGAGGAGTGAAATTGGACTGGGGCATAAGCTTGCACATAATGGCAAGATTTTTTATTTTATATATATATATATATATATGTGGTCATTATGTGATTCAGAATGACAAGATGACAAGATAATGAAAAAACTGACTTGAGAACAAGTTTAAGAGCATTGTGCAAGTGCAAGGGGCAGGGGTCTTGGGAAGGTGCAGGCAGAGAGTGAAAGCATTTGATTCCTGTAGCAGTAATGAAGTGAAGTAGCGATAGGATCAGGCAAAACATACCGTTTTTCTTTGTTAAGTGCTCAGGTTCTGGTGCAGTCTGTCAAGGGAGGAAGCAGAAGTCTTGCTGTTTAGAATTTTTAAAACTAAATCAGAAAAAACACTCAGAAAAAAATCTGTGAAAGGCTGGGATCCTGTCACGGCAGCAGCGGTGAACAGATGGATTCATAGGCCTTTTCTATCTGTAGTTCTTCGCTAATTCAAGATGTTAAACTTGCCTAATATTCTTTTCTCCATTCAGAGTGATTGGACTCTTTACGCATGGCTTCCTTGCTGGATATGCTATATGGAACATCATTGTTATCTACGTTTTGGCAGGAAAACAGCTTTCCACAGTTTCTAACCTGCTTGAGCAGTATAAGACACTAGCATACCCAGCTCAGAGTTTGTTCTATTTGTTGCTGTCTATCAGTACAGTCTCAGCCTTTGACAGGTAAAATATGTTTGTATTTGAAAGGTGTATGTAATTTGCATGCAGTATGTTCCTTTCTCCTTCCTATGACACATTTTTATCTGCTGTTGATGATTTAATGGGATATACTTCAATAATTATTTTACATATGGCTTGCTATGCAGATAAAGGGTGTGCTGGTGCTGTTTGTGTGATCATGAGGTGAACCAGATGGAAGAGCTGACTTGTTTTTTGGGGGGGTGAGAGGGGTGGAGAATGATTAATATTTCTATGGGGCTACTTTTCATGTGAATCCATTCCCCAGTCAGGTTTGCAACATAGCTGTGTAAACAGTTTTCCTGGCCTAGCTGTAATGGAGAAACTCCAGTTTAAGAGTGAGAATGAACAGAGAGAGAAGCAAACAAGACTATAAACAGAGAAGATCCATAGATGTTACAGATTTTTCTTTTAGTCACAGACAGTTTCCATGGCAGCATGATAAGCCAGGGGAAGCATTGGTGTTGTGGAAGAAATTGTGACTTTTTTTCATGGAGTGTTGGCAGGGAGGAGGCCTGAGTTACTCTTAGTTGCTCCTGTACTGGTGTAAGCTATGTGAGCTTAACATAAACATTAGCATAACTTGGCTGGTGGTGTGGACGCTGAAATGCATGGTAAGGATTAGAGTGGAGACAGATCTCTCCACATTCTCCCTGTTCCAGAAAGAACTGCAGTGTGAAAGCTACAAACCTCATTGAACAATCTCCTTAGTGTCAGTTTTTCTTGGATTTGGCATAATGAGGACTGTTGCCACGTGGGGGGAGGGAAGGGGTATGGTTCTGTGTTTAAGGCACTGTAACAGAAGCAGAAAAAAAGCATCTTGCAAAAAGCAAAAGAACAATAAAGTACTGTTAGAGTAACAATATTATTATCTTACTGGGCTGTGTTAATGACTCTTGTTCTTGTTATCAGGACTGATTTGGCAAAAGCATCAGTTGCACTGAGGGGCTTTCTTACCCTGGACCCAGCAGCAATAGCCTCTTTCTGTAAGTATTTTGAAGTGGATAGGAAGTTGTCCAGAAAAGACGGTAAATGGAAAAATCCTACATACTGTTTTCAGTGAAATCTTCCTCCCTGGTTATTTTCTGCTTTAGAATATGTGAGTTGCTCAGTAGTTGAAAATAGTATTCAAAGGCTACGAACACTTTACTACGTATTTTTTAAAGCATTTGCAATAGTGGTGTTACTGGGGCTGTTAGTGAGAGAGTTCTTTTCCCACTTCTGAATACAGAACACAGGCCTAGCAAAAACCAGAATCACAAGATGCTAACTTTATGTAGCTAATGGATTGCAAAAGTGCAGAAACTGTATTTTGATGGGTCAGGGGAATGTTGCAGAAGAGAGAGTGATTTGAAAGAGACAATCATTAGAGGCAGTAGAGTGAAAGAAAAGAAAATGTAGTGGTAATTATGATGTCATGATGAGACAGTATTTTGGGGGTTTATATCTGACACTACTAATTCCATTTCTTCCAGTGTACTTTGTTGCTCTTATCTTATCCTTAAGCCAGCAGATGACTTGTGACAGAATTAACCTCTACACACCACCTTCGGAAAACGGCAGCGTCTGGTAGGAAACTTAAGAAATCACTTCTTTAAATTAAAACATAGCTCACTTAGAAACCTTAGTCAGACTGGTTATACAACATACATAAGAAAGTATTAATGAAGGATTTAATTACTAAACCTGACTTTGTCTGAGCTTGTTCTGAATCTTTGATAATTTCACTGCAAAATAAGAACTTAAGGATGGGTTTGGTCATGTTGGTTGCAAATCCATTATACCTCAAACAAGAGCTTGTTGGAATGATGCTGAAAATGTCATCTGACAGGAACCTTAAGAATCTCTTTTGCTGGAGAAATGGGACCCTACTGAGGTCACTCTTTTGTGTTGAAGGGCAGGACATTCTGCAGAGAGTCAACACTGGTTTTGAAGGACATAGTCTGATCTGTCCAAGAAATTAATGTCATGGTATTAGGAAAAAGTGGTATGGCTGCCACAGGATGCGAGGGCTTAGCAGACACAGCTGGAATTAAATATGAAGCGTTGTTTCATGCTAGGAGATCCCAACCAAAACTTACTTTCTGAAGTAGATATTTAATGGACTTAAACTCTAGTAGTGCAAATTTTTTTAAATAGACCAGGAAAAGTAGAACAAAAGCATTTACATGAAAATTTGTTGGTTTAGGCAGTTATTTTTTTCTGTTTTTTTAGGACTTCTATAAATGTTTGTTGAGTTGTCTATTAAAAAGCCTAGATTCTAGTAACAAAATCACAGCCTGCTGCTGTTATGACAGTAACAAAAGTGTCAGTTAACTTAAATCATAACCTTCTTAAATCCCTATGTTATCCACCCCACAGCATCTGTACACAAGTCCTTGCACTGGCTTTCAGACAGATCTTTCTGACTTGCTGTTCACTTGCCTTGCTGCCTCATGAGGATCTTAAAAATAAGATCGACTGATGACATTGTGCGGTGTCTTTTGTCACAGTAAAATTTGACCATGCATTTTCATTTTTATTTTCTGTCTCTTGGCCAAGAAAAGGAATTTGCTGTTGAAATCTGCAAGTGGACATTCTCTGTGAGATAATGGGGCTTCTTTGCTGAGTCACTGTCTTTGGTAGTCGCTCTCTTTACCAGGCCTTTGCAATGCAAGACCATCAGGATGGTACAAGTAGTTCTGTTTTCACACCTGGCTTAGCAAGTTTGTTTTTATGATACTGTGTTGAAATTATTATTGTAACCTGTATGTGCCCATGAACCCCTGACTGATGAGTTGATGTGCTTTTCCCAGGACGGCAGGTACAGAGGAAGAAATTGTTCAGCCGTGGGTTGTGGTGAATCTCGTAGTGTCTATTCTAGTTGGGACCAGTTGGATCTTCTTGTCTTACCAACCCGAGTTAGACCACAGTGAAGGTAGGAAACGTTAAGAGGCAAAATGTTGTTTGTTCAGGCTTTTATCTATGCTGCTCTGCATTTGGTGTTCAAGACTAATCCTGAGAAATTTTGTGGCTAATTAAACACAAGCATTTCTTAGCAACTTTCCAAAGCAAGGGTTTCTTAGCGTGCTACTGTCTGTATTTGGTTTTATAAAGAAAAAAACAGAAATTTAAAAAGGAAATAAAAGCCTTGTTTGTCCTGGCTGAAGCAACATGAATTTTGAAACATGAGAGAACATGTGTCTCTTCTTCATTGAAGGGAAAAATAATTTTTAGTTTTAACAGTATTTTGACTATTTGAAATGTATTTATTCTGTTTTAGAAAATTCCCCAGTGTTATTAGTGTTCCTTTTGCAAATGCTGAATGCGTTTCAAGTTATTTTCAATAGAATACTGCAGTAGTTTTGGGAACTCCTGAGCTTTGAAAAGTCAGATTTGTGCTTGCAGAACAGGACTTCAGATGAGGGCTGCTTGTGTTGGTCCAGGCTGGAGGAGAGGGCAAGTCATCCCCTTTCCTTAGAAGAAGCTTTGCTAGAGACTAGGCCTTCTTCCTTTTGTTGTTCCAACTGGGATCCAAAAGGTGTATCATAACTCAGCTTTCCTATCAAGTGCATGCAGCCTGTGACTGGAAGCTTAAAAAATCAACTTACGGGTATCCAAAGAGCATCATGAGTTGAAGCACAGATTTGTGTTTAGGAGGCTGAAGAAGATTTAACATGCTTCTTCAGATTACTTTAGAATTTTAATGTACAGATTTGTGTATTCCAGCTGGCCCCAGTTACTCTGCTTATTTCTAATAATTCACTTAATGAGTTTAAAAAAAACTCAACAGCCTGGCTGGCAGCCTTTACAATCTTTAACAGTAAAATTTATGATAGATGTTTAAATTGTATTTAAAACCCATTTTTTTAAATAATAAAGACTTACTCAACAAAGCCAGTGGCAGGATTTAACTCAGGTTTTGATGAGCTTTTTTGATATTTACATGTGCCTACCAAGATTAGAAAACCTGCTTCAGAAATTTCAAGACAGAAATTCTGTTAGGACTTATGCCAAATAGTAGAGAAAATTTAGTCGAGTAAGAATGAGGTAGCAAAAACATATGAATCTCAAACTTGAGTGGACAGACCACATTGCTGCTTGTACAGATTGTGTAACTTTGCCATGTAGACAAGTTGTTGGCAAGCACAGCCTGGTCTGTACGCTGAATGTGCTGTTAGCAAGACAGAAAGCGCACCTACGATGCGGTGCAGTATAGATACGTAAGGGAACCCAGATATGAGAAACCTCTACCCTCAGCAGCGCAGAGCTCCACAAGGGCTACCTCATCAGCTGCTTAGCGTGCCTAGCTGAATTTCTCTGCAAGCAGCTCTTCACAGCTGACCTTGGGCTGTCTCCTGTGCCTAAGCTGCCATGGTGACAGCTAGCTGTGAACATTATCATTCATGATTCTGTCTCAGGTTTTAGCGTTGCTGACTTACGCTGTGATGCATTAAGCAGATATATCAACAAATGAACAAGTCTCTAAACAGAAATCTTCCTTCTTCAGTCTCACACTCTCAAAACTTTTAACAATCCCTCAATTTACTCTAGAGTTCTGTTTCAGTGTGCAGGTTGAATGCAGGATGATACTGCATATGATCAGCTGCTCACATCATTGCTAATGGCAGGAGGGTTGGAACTAGATGATCTTTAAGGTCCTTTCCAACCCAAACCATTTTATGATTTTATGATTCTAATTATGTTAATTTTGTGGGCAACAATATTCTAAAGACAGTGGTGGCCCTTGCCACTGCCGAGTTGTTGATATGATTGGGAAGAAAAGCAGGAGACTTTTCAGGAATAGTGAAAATGTATTCAGGTGAAACTTTTAAAAGAAAACATAATTCTTTTCTTTCTCTTTTAGAACTGATGTTTCATGCTGAAATTGAGGAATTTCCCCATGGAGATATCATACCCAGAGTCCAGCCATAGTGTGGAACAAGCATCTGCAAATATTGTAGCTGTGACTGATGGCTCAACATACTGTGTATTATAGCCACATATTATAACTTTCATAAAGAAAAAAATGTATTTTTATATTGTATATATTTGATTTTGATTTTTTATGTATGCTGCAATTTCCAAATGTGATTGAAAACTTTTATACTTTTGTTTTTATTTTAGCAAGTAGATTCTCTCTAGTGCATGAAGTCAAGCTGACTTTGTAAATACATAGCCAAAGAAACTAGGTGGATGCAGACGATAGGTACTTAGTGCTTTTGCTCATTGCCGTACAGTCTTCAACAACGTGTTTTTGCTACTAATGCTCATAGCACTTGGCTTACCTGATTTGGCTAAATGTGGTCTAAAGATTAAAACAAATCTTATGAGTAGTCTAAGGAAGAGTATAACAAAACAGAGTTAGGAAACATAAAACCCACAAAGTTAGTAAGCATAAAATAATCTGGGTTTAGTTGTTGTAAAAAGTATTTGCTAGAATACACTATTTTTCTTTATCTTCATTTAGTTCTCTTGACAAAGATCTTGGTGATAAGTTATTTCAAGTTGATGTATACACAAGAAGCAGAAGTTTTAATGTTGCAACAGTTTGGTCAGCTAACTGAATATCTAAATACATCTTTTAATCAAGCAGGGGTTTTTTGGGTGCCAACAGGATATAAGTATGTCCGGTAATTTCTCAGCAGTCAGGATGCATAACTATTTCAAAGCCATTCACTAGAATGGTGTTCCAAGTTCCAGTTCCTCCTTATCTTGTACGGCAAGAGCAGTAGTGCTATTCACTGCACTTTGGATTTCACAGATGTTAAGAATGTTCCTATGTCTACCTATTTTGATGGAGATTAATTTCCCCCAAAAGGATGCTTATTGTTTTGTGTTAGGATGGAATGGTAAGCTTTTTCCTAAAATTACAAGAAAATGCTTACTGAAGCAAAACAAAAACTCTGCAGCAACCCACCTCCTATGTTGTGATCTAATAGTAATAGTGGCAGCTGGTGGGTTTTTGATAATGATAGCCAATGTTCTTTTTCTTTTACATTAAAGTGGCAAAATGAAAGCATTGGAGATGTGAGTAGAGATGTACTGCAAGATGAAACAATGTCCTTAATAGACACAGACAGGAGCTAGTTTGAAATCCATTTCTCAAGAAAGTATTACGTAAAGCCCTTAGACTCTTCCTTAGAACCTGTTTGTATATGTTATTTAATATGTATTGATTTTGAATTGTTTTATTTAATGTGTCTGTCTTAAGTCTGGTTGTAAAGGATGTGCAGTTGTCACAGTTACCTGGAGAATTACTGTACTTTCTAGTAGTGAATTTAAGAGTAGCCAGATACAAGACTTGAAGGGAGATGTTAAAGGGCCAGTAACTTTCTATGCTGTTACCCAAGCTTCTTTAAAACAAAGATGAGAACATTAATAACTAGGGCTGCTGTACTGTTGAGGACCTGAGTTCTGTTATGCCCATCCAGCAAATTTAAGTAATTCAGAAATTCAGTGTTCATGACATATAGGAGTTCTACCAGAATCAAAAGATGTTCCATAGCTGTTGGCTGCATTCTGGGGCATTCACTTCATTGTGGGAAGGAGCTTTTAACCTTTTCTGTAAATTGTATGGCTCTTTTGTATGTATTTTTGCAAATCTGTAGAGCTAAACTATGGCTGGCACTGTATTGTACATTAAAATGGAGAGATTCAGGGTGCTGCTCCCCTTCAGTGTTGCACTGGAGGTTCTTGTCATGATTTGTCTGTAGGAGATGGGGGATGAGGCACTACTTAATGTTCCCATGTTAGGTTGCCATCACACATCTCCAGATGTGGTGTGTTTGATTTACAAAATTGTTAAGCTCCTGAAGATGAGATTAATAATGGTTTCTCTTTCCTGCTTGACATTTCTGGCATCTCAGCATGGTAAGAAGTATAATTGTGTCCATAAAGTAATGGAGCTCAGACAAAACTGTGCATCAGGCAGTATAGTAAAGGCAGCAGATCAGCATAGTAAGAACTTGAGTAACATCATAGCTTGATTTCTGACGTTATTACTAGGAATTGGCCTTCCAAGTATCCCTTGGATAAAGTGATGCTAGCCAAAAGCCAGATTCGTTCTCATTGTGAAATTCTGTAGTTTGTTAAGAATGGTTGAGCAGGGATTAAGTTAATGAACTTAATGGGATCAATATTTCAAACCAGGCTTGCCTTTCCAGTGTATCTTTTTGGGAGGGTCCAAGTATATGCGTATTTAAATTAATGAGGTTTGAGGTTGCCATTTAAAGTCACACTTAATAAACAATTTAATGGCTAATTATCTATTTTACAAAATACTTTTCATTCCATTAAGCCTCACAATGGAATATGAGTTTAACAGCTTTTTTGTTTAGTTACTTGGAAAATTTTAGAACGAGTTTACAAAATAGATGTTTAATTACAGAACATGCAGTATCTGTAGAAGCCTTAACTGAAATGCCTTTGTGCATTTCCCTACCATTTTTAATGCATTATTTTTGTGTTAATGAAAAAAATCACAAAGATGTTAGTGCCAATTTCTTGTTTTCACATGTATGAAACAATTAAACAACTGCTCTAAGCTAGTTACAAATGATTGTACTACTTTGTCCTGTTTCCGAATAATTAGTCTGTTTAAAATCAGTCTATCTAATTTTTTTCCCCAATGCTAATATTATGTATAATATGCAAGCTCTGAACAGGTGATTGTGGGAAAACATTTTTTCTTTATTTGTGTCAGCATTGTAATT
>NW_010317003.1:0-935 GCF_000700745.2 Antrostomus carolinensis | reverse complement strand
CTGCTGCTGTACTGGTCGTTTGCGCAGCCAGAAATGGTGCTGTGAACTACTGAAAACTAGCAAGTAAAGTACATTTCATCAGTTAATGGCATTTGTTTAGCCTAAAAAGAAGGATATTAAGAGGGGAACCTGATTACTGTGTTTAACCACCTAATGGGTAATTACAAAGAAGACGAATCAGACTCTTTTCAAGCTGCACAGTCAAAGGATGGGTGGAAAAGGTGGCAGAGAGCATCAAGAAAAGTACCGGTAGCTGCCACCGGAGTTTTGACGGTGAGGATCTGGGACGGGCGGGAGGCCGAGGCGGGGCAGGGGGCTGCCTGTGGGCGCTCCGGCTCTGGAGCTACTCTGGGCGTGAGGGGACAGAGGCCTGTGCGGTCTGAACAGAGCTTGGACCCAGCGGGCCTCCAGAGCCCCTTCTCAGCTCAATTGTTCTTATTTTGCTTTTTAAAAAGCAGCCATTCAAAATTCGGTTAAATTCCAGTCGTTTTTTCTTTTAAATGTTACTCTCAACTCAGCTTTCTCAACTTGAAGCCAGGTGGCATTAATTTGAAGTGTCTTTTAAAGGTTTTTTGCTGTTGCTGAGGTAATCTTCAGAAGGGTTATGGTTAGGTCAGAATTACTCACTGGCATACGTGCAGCACAATTAATTTAAGTGACTGAAGGCTTTGGAAGAATAGAGTAAATCATCAGGTATGTATTAATGGCCAAGCCTTACCTTTCTCTTCCTTTTTCCTCATAGTGTCTGGAAGGTGCTGTTGTGTTCCTCAGTGCAACTCTGCTTGAAGTTGGTCTCTGTGTCCACAGACATTTAGAAAAAGTATCTTTTTTTCCTGGGTGTGATTAATGTTCTGTGACCTCCCGGAGTTGCTGGCCCTCTCTTCTGGGAGGGCAGGGAGGGGAGCTCTCACCTGCGCGAGGCGCGTTGCCCTGCC
>NW_010317002.1:20545-37666 GCF_000700745.2 Antrostomus carolinensis | reverse complement strand
TGTTTTGGAAACAATTTAGTTCTCTTATTAAGACTTTCTGAGCCAAGGAAACTACTTTAAAAATAAGTAAGCTGCCCACTTTATGCACATTCCATTGGAGGATATTGACATTATGTGAAAATGGTGATGATCAATCCTAAAATACTCTAGAGTAAGTCACTGAATAGTTATTGCCAGGGAAATTAATTTTAGCTTTGAAGCGTTATACTTACTCTGGACTGGAAAACAGGAGGAAGCACTATGTGAGATTCAGGCAATATTGAAGCTTGTTTAAGCTAAATATTATCTTCTCATCCACTACAGTAATTTTTAAACTAGAAGCTGTCTTTTAGTCTTAAGATCCCCTCTGGTATTACTCAAGTCCTCTTCTTTCATCTCAGTCTATGCTTTTGATTAGTGCCATGGGGGAAGGACTTAGGTGACCAACCAAGACATCAATGTCTGACTTAAGAGTCACCAGAAAGAAATATGCACTTCCAGGGCATGAATTCTTGCTCCTAAAGTATTTGCATAAAAGTCAGATGAATTCTGTTCTAAAACATCTCTTTCCTACCACTAACTCCCAGGGAGTTTCTAGTCATTAGCACAGATTTAGGTATCTATACAACAGCTATCCGAACCTTGTGAGTTGACTCCTTGCCACTGTGTCTGAGCCAACGTTTAGCGTGATCATTAGAAGGTTTCTTAGGCTGGAGGGAGTCTGACTTTGAAAAAGAATTATGTGGAAGACATTATAAAAACAAAATGGAAATATTTGTTTTTTAACGAAAAAGGGGTAGTTTTCTGCTTTGATTTTAATTTCCTCCATAAAGAAACTTCTTGGTGCTTCCATCGGTTGAAACAATTTGTGAATATTGATGTTAAATCTGGTCTTTGAAATATAAAGGTTGGTGGATCCAGAGCAGTGGTCACCCGCTTCCAAAAAAAAAAATTAGCTGCTCTTAATATAGATTAAGGAACATCCTTTAAAGAATGGGAAAGAACCATGTAGGGTGCTCTGGACATCTCCTAGCTTATTTGCTGATTTAAAAAAATTACTGTAGCAGAAATCAATACTGCTTGATCTATTAAATCCTTCACTACCTTTGTGATGACATATATATCCTCTATCCAGTTTTCTCTTCCTGTTTAAACTTCTCCTAGAATGAAGGTTAAAAGTTAACTCAGTATGGGTCAATCTAGTTGATTAGGCTTCTCGTTGATTAGGATCAGGCAAAATAACTTAAGTAATCAATTTCAGTAAAAGAGTTACACAGTGAGGAGAAATTAGTTTTTTTTTTTAAAAAAAAAGGAAAAAAGAAAAAAGATGAGAAGCCAATGCAGTATTCTCAGTGCCCTGAAGGTAGATTGTGAACATTAGAATTAAACACAACTGCAGAAAGTTAAATCAGGTGAATGATGTACTGAGTAAAAAAGTTGTATAGTCTTATTGTAGCCAATCCTAGGTTATTCAGGTCTGCTAGAAGCTGCTAGACTGCCAGCTACAGGGGTAGTATTTGAATATACATGGCAGAGACAGCATAGAGTGGTAGTGCCTGTCTTATTTACGCTACCCTGCCCGCAAACCTGCAGCCTGCCCAAAGGTGGATCCAGCTGTAGCCATAACAGAAGTATTTTATCTTTTGGTTCAGCCAGTCTTTAGATCCTTATGGGAGTCTGGGAGCAATTAGAACCACTGGGAAAAATGGTAGGAAAACTAATATAAAATAATAATTTTTCTGTATTATAGGAAGATAAATAAGATTTTTAGACTTTTTATAGCTTTGTGATAGTAAAAAGTGGCTTGTCTGAGTATGCCCAGAATGTGCCTGTTTTGAATTCAAGAGGATAAAAGAGCAGCCAAAAGACATGGAGTTAACCTTGTTCTAGCACGTGTTAGAAGTAAATGGAAGAAAAGGAAATAGCGTGATCATCTTGACCAGGCGTATTCAAAGGTTTCTTTGTGCTGCTTAGTGGGAAAGGGAGCACACCAGTGTGTGTTGGTGCCTGTAGGACGTGAGTGGAGCAGGTTGTTCCAAACACCTCTTATGGCTGGAGCTGAGTATTTCAGAAGAAACCTCTCGGGGTTTTCTCCATTTAAAACAAAATACGTACAAGTTTTTCTCTGAAGGAATGTAGCTGTGGTCTCTTGAATGCCAGTCAGCCTGCTGTTTTACAGCATATTTCCCAGAGCACAGTGCATCTTGTAACACTGGCTGGGAGTTGCCCAGGATACAGTGCTGCCAGACAACATTTGTATTAGTTATGTCATCTTATAAATAGTAATTTGTTGTGGCTGCTGCTACTGTTGTCGGGAGGTGATTGTACCAGCCTAAATATCACTTAAAATTTCTGAAAGTTGGGTATGCTACTGGTTACCAGTCTATAAAATCATCTTTCTGATATCCTGATAATTCAAAGTAGAAGAGACAACTGATATTCCCTTTCAGTCTGAGCCTCCATTTTATCTCAGAATTTGGATTTCTGGTATTTAAAATTATCATGTTGCTATAAAGCAATAATAGTCTAAATAAGATTAGACTAAAAGATGTTTCACTTCCTGCCTGAATAGTTATACAATGCAAACCAGCATGTAGCATGAATAATACAGATGCATTAACAAAAAATTTCATGGAAGTATGCACCTCTTAAATTTAAAAAGCAACACACAAATATATCTATATATATCTATATATATATAAACCACCTCTGTAAGAGAAACGTGTGGAGGGAAAATTTGAAAAGAAAGACTCTTACAGTAGAACACTGAAGAGATTATATTTTAGGCTCCAGTTGTATTGTTAAGACATAGCATAACAGTTCATATAGCCTGATCCAGGGACTGTACTACAGAATATCATGCTGAGCAGCATAAAAGGAATCACTGCTATATATTTTATCCTAGGAAATGCTAATGTGCATTTTTTGGGGGGGAAGAAGAAGCTGTGCAGATGGCTTCTCTGAAGCATCCTACTCCAATCACAAGAGCAATTTGGAATAATTTGTTTTCTTCCTGTGTTGAATTGATTCTGAATAGGCACACTGCTCACCAAAACATTTTTCTTCCTCTCTAAATAATATATATATTTAAACATATATAACAAATGATGAGATCATTCCATGATGGTTTTGACCATTCTTCACAACAGGCTACTGGGGGTAGGTTCACAAGCGGTAGCACTTCTGATAGTGTGATCTTTTTGACTTGAAATACTCACATGCTGTGTTGGTTCTTCTATTCTGTCATTTTTTGACAATCACAAAGCTGAAAAGCATCCAAGCCCCAGAATCTGATATCACCTTATCTGCTTCTGACTGTGGCCCATGCTGGGAGTTAGTCCCTCCTAATGAAGTTGTCTTTGCTCATGCAGTTCTAAAGTCTGCAGCTCCACTACATTTTCCCTTGGGAGGCTGCAATTCACTATTTGGCCTTTTATTTGGGTCTCTCTTTTTATATCTTCTTTTCTCACACTGAGGACAGGTGTATGGTGTTTTCTTTTTGACAACATCTGGGCTCAGGGACAAGTATTCACATTTTCAGAAGGCCTTCCACCACCACTGGCTGCCTCTCAGGGGAGGCTGAGGGCTGGCTGAGTGGGAAGCAGGGCTGGCTGGCTGCTTTTTGCATTCCTCACCTCCACTGGGTCAGGTTGTGGTGGGAGGGCAGGGTAGAATAAATGGAGTGGGCTTTGCTTCTGATTATGCTGTGTTGACTCGGTGGATGTCAGATAACAGCAACTCTATATATGTCAGTCTACCAACTTTTTAAAGAACAGAATTACTGTTAAATACCTATATGGATAACACAAAATTTGAAGATCAAGCCCAATTATCTTATTTCTGTAACATTTGCCACCAATCCTTTTGCCACCTGTTACAACTTCTTTAATTAGTCTAGTACTGGGGCCATTTTTATGCACTCTACTTTTACCAGTCTACTTTTTTCTGGAGTGCAAAAGAGAAGTGGATCTCTGACAGAGTGAGATCTGCGTCTCAGGTTGTTTTCTTTATAGCTCCCACCTAACAAGAACAGGGCTCATCATAACTTGCATCCGCTGATGGCAGCTTTTCAAGGGCTTGCAGTCTGGGATAAGTAGTGGGCTTATACCCTTCTAGTGCATCACTTATGGTTGAGTATCACCAGGGTAGCTTCAGGCTGCTGTGAACCTGCTTGAAACCTCTCTGTGTTAAGGTTATATTCAGAAGAACAGTCTGCCAGAGTCTGCCCAGTAGTATAAAAGGAACAGAGCGTGACATTGTGACAAGTGAATTTGTCAATGTATCTGAAGTCTTATAATAGTTGCCAACTTCAGCACATACTCAGTTGTTTAGTAAATTCATTTGTATTTTAGATCCCCAAAAGACTGCTGATCTCATGGAACAAGCAAGAGAAAAACAGCAAGACAAAGTGCTGCCAGTGTGGAAGTGCTCCTAATTCCACCTGTGAAAATGCTGTAATCTACTAACATTTATTTATTTTCCCTTTTTTTCTGGCTGCTTAAAGTAGACATCAAAGGTGGAAAATCTATGTTGGATCAATGACTTTATATGCCTTCCAATAAAAAAAAAAAAAATCCCTTTTAGTTGTAATTAATCTTTAACTGGCTGTCTAAAAAAAAAAATAAAATGAATCAAATTAAGCTTTTGCCATTTCTGCTACCAAGTAATATACAAGTACGAATAAGTTTGTGCTGGAAGTCCTTGACACTCCTCCTTCTAATATGATGTATGGGAATTTATCACTGCCTGTATTTCTAATCTCTCAAACAGTTTTCAATCCAGAAGGTAGCATTAGTACATCATCTTTTTCTCCTTTATACCTCTGGTGTATTTGACTCTCACACTTTCAGCTAGCATGTTCTCACTAATTTTGCCATTGCAGTATTCCAGTGACTTCAGACTATGTGCTCTCTTTGCCTAAGTTGCTTTTGCTGGTGGTAGCATTGCTCATAAGGCAGAGGCTCTACCCTAGCATGTGCAGCATCTCCAGTAACAGGAATTATTTCTGTTCTGACTGCTGCAGGGAGAGATGTTTGTATCGCTCACTGTGACAAATAAGGGAGGAGTCTGCTGCAATTAGCTGTTGTACCTATAAAAGGAAACTGTCCATGATAACTAAAGAACATGCTGAATAAACTCATTTAGAAGGCATTTCTACCTGCTGAATTATCTTGGGGTCTGGAATAATAGGATCAGGATGAAACAGAGTGGTAAAAACAAGCAACAGTCTGTTGAAATGAAAGGAGGTCCTCTGGACTGCCCATACAGTACAGCCCTTAAAAAAGGTGAGTGATGCCTTAGCCTATACTGGGACACGTGTTGGCAGTGGAGATAGTGAGGTGTCATTGTATAAAGCAGTCACGAGAGATCATCTGGGATCCTGTCTGCAACTCTGCCCATGTGCAAAAAAGAGGAGCTTGAACTACCACAGACAGTCGCTGACACTGCATTGACAACTCTGATAAGAAGAGATTAGAAGGGCTTTGTCTGTTCCCTTGAGCCTAAGAAAGGGTGAAAGACAATATGGAAGCTGTCTATAAAGACATCAGGAAGACAAGAGCTGTGTAGGTAAAAGGAGTGTGTTGGCACAAAAGCCAAGAGCAGGTATAGTGGCTATGAATAAATGTAGGCTGTAACAGAGAATCAAGTTCTTGAGAATGGTAGTCTGACTGGGTGGAGACAAAACATAACTTTTGAGGAGGAACGTGACAGGCTTATGGGACAGTTCATTTGATGGGTTGTCTACAATAACAAGGGGACTAGAATAGACAATCCAGTCTTCTATCACTATCTTGGACTTGCTCTGAATTTGAGCTCACTAGTCCTTTCTCTCTTTAGCTTCTCCTTTTCCACTCTCAGGGGTTTCTGCTGTACCTATGCAGGGATGCATATCCTCCTGTAGCCAGTGACATCTGCGAGAGGAGAGATGTCCAATGTCCCCTTGCAACGTCCCCTTTGCCAGTGACAGTATCAGACCCAATGGTGAATGCTTAAAATCTTTTTGTTTCTTCCAGTATTCTTCTAAGAAAAGAAGTTGGATACCTTAGGCTGGGTTTTCCAGTGAGGTCTTCATTTACTTTCCATCTAGAGAAGCCCTTTTAGCACCTGCTATTCTTAGTGTGTCTCTCACATTGCTTCTGTGGTAATCTAAGTGTCTAGTAGTGTACACTGATAATTTACTAGATAAGAAAAGAAACTTAAACTGGCATAGTAATAGGAATATGAAATTAAATTGATTTAATTGAATTTAGCTATTTGACTATGAATGTAAATCCCTCTCTTCTCCCTTCTCCTCATCCCAGTATGCCATTTATTTTGGCTGTAATACTGTGTCCCATTTATCTCAGCTGGAAAAGTTTGCTTATAATTAAGGCATAGGGCCTTAATTGTAGATGCCTCTCTGAAACATTTTAGCTTGAGTTTTTAATCTAACTAGTTAGACAACACAGTAATCACCAAAGAGAAAGAGCTATGCCTCTAAAGCTCAGCACATCCAAGGAAAAAATTCAGTCACCCTGCAGAAGAATCTTTTTCTGCACTGACCTACACAGCAAGCTTCAGAGGTCCTATTGTATTTAGCTGAAGTGGCTCAGTGCTTAGAGGAGCGAATCTGGATAGAAGTGTGATCTCATGTTTTCTAATACTAAAATCCATTTTATTTCTTATAGTATCCGTACTGCTTTTCGTCTCCAGACCTTTTCACACTTCAATTTGTAACTGTATTAAAACTTGCTTAGGGTTAAGGAGTTAAGCCCATCACTATGGTGTCTGGTTTTTCTTCACTTTTCATTAGGATGAAGGCACCAGGGAAAGTTTCTTTCAGTTGCGTATATTACGCCAGCATGACAGACCTTTGTAGGCATGTGATTTTATCCTGTATAACTTTAACCTATGGATACCACCACTGGCATTATTTCCAAATAGATTTTCTTGCTTCTCTTATTAGCGGTCATTAATTATGTTTGTTAATAGTACCAGGTTACCCACTTGTTTTTGCTCTTTTTGACTAACAGCTGAAGTAATGTGTAGATACTGTCACAGCAATTTAAAGTCTCAACTTTATAAAATCAAGTGGAGAGCCTACTAATGAAATAGGAAAGCAATGAGTGTCTGTAGTCTGTTTTCTCCTCAGACTGGGAAGTAGCTCCTATCTGTACAAGGATTTCACCTGCTGCAATTCTGGTTTATTCATAATCCAATTGTTATTACTTTTGACTTGGTTATTGCTTAGTTGGAGATATTTAACATGGAAGTTTGTTACCAAAATGAGGCATACGAAGCATTGGAACATGAATTCAAACAGACAGAGAGTTTGAGTGAGAGAAAAAAAATGAGAGAAAAATCAGCACTGCTTTCCCAAACTTAATCTTACTGCATCCTTGCTTAAATATTTGAGAACCTTCTGGCCTTGCTTACCATCTCACCAGGGTTAAGGGCCACAAGATGTCAGTGTAGCACCAAACATGAAGAAATGGCAAGCAGATTTTTCTGCAACCACTTAAATTGTCACGCTGGTAAAAGCCTGTTGACTCCAACTACAAAGTGAAGCACAGTGGTCATGAAATGGTCCGTGTGATGAGTAGTCACTTCTGAGACTGGAGCGTGGGGAAGCAGCAGGGGAAGGCAGGCAGGAACACGCACTTAGTATGGGCTATGTATGGAGGTAATAGGCTGAGTGTGCCTGCACAGAAATGGGCAGTGCAGCTCCCATTTTCCAGTAAAGCACACGTGTCTGAGCTTGCCCAGCCCCGTCAGTTCCCACTTAGCCTGTTGATTGTTACTAGCTGGCAGTTAAGAAGAAGAGTGCAGTGTTTTATTTTGCAGGTCCTACTCTATCATATATCCTAGCACTAAAAAGCAATAATTCTTGGTACTGTGGGGGAAAGTTGTTGAATAGTGGCGAGAAAAGCAAATTATAGAAATACAGTTCCTTGCATTGTCTTCTGGGTGACTGCTAAAGAAAATCCAATTCATGAGTTCTGAGGCTGATAATAGATAAAGAGACATCTCCAAGGGCTCAGGTTTTTTGGTTGGAGTTTGTTTGGTTTTTTGGGGGGGTTTTTTTCAGTTTTCTATTTCTTTGAGAAGCCATAGTATCAAGAGTCTGATACCGAACAACCAAACTGTATTTGAAAAATGTGTCTTAGCACACTGGAACTGTGCTTTTCCAGGAGTGATTCTTTCTGCATGCAAAGGAAGCACTTGCTGTTTTCCTGTGTGTATCTATATCCCCATATGTGATAACAAAGAGACTCAGAAAATGGGAAGCGGAATAGTCTAGAGATGTCTGGGACATATTCTGTAACTTAAGCCAGCTGGTCCAAATTAGTCCATCCTGTATCTCATGCATTAGTCCTCTTCTATTTGCACTTGCCTCAGAGGTAACTATCTCTTTTGGATTTGGCTTAGTTTTCCTTATGCTCTGTATGTAACTTGTTAAATTTGGCAGCTACATAATGAGGGGTCAGTCCATGCAAACCATCAGTTACTGAATGTTGCAGGGTAAGTGCCTTGCTCTCTGCTTTGATATTTTTCTAAAAATGCTAGTTCAGTGACAAACCGTTGGCATGATAAAACTTATTTTATTGCTATATTACTCACCTTTTTTTCTATTAGATCTGTGCTATGATAGAATATAGCCATCAGCGTAACCAGGCAATTTTGTTTTGAATGCTAAAACTTAATCAGGCATAAACTAAGCACTTTCTTACTGTTGCAAGTGACAGCAGCATTTGATCCTATTTCTGCCAAAAATCAATAGATGAAAACTCACAAAGATAATAGGTTAAATGAAGTAGGACACTCCTCATTTCTCTTCTCTTTCTCTCATTTTATAAACATAAAATATTTCTCTTTACATTGTGAGCTTTTAGAGAACTTAGATAGTTTGGATTTTTTTGTGGTGAGAACACAGTGCTAAGCCTTCATAATGTAGGAGCCCCTATAACAGATGCATATGGATAGATACTGTGATTTTTATTACACCTTGGCTGAGTAGGCTGGTAATATTTTACCAAAATATCATGCTTTAGGTTGATGAATTGAGTATCATTAGTTTTCTTCATTATCTTCATTGTGATAGTGGAGATGGATGAATAGATTTTGTGCCTGAGCTGGCAAAAATTCTTGGCATAATTTTAAGGCTGTTTCTATTTACATGCTGCCTAAGGGCAGCCTAGTGTTGGAGAAGCAACCTATGGCAATGCAAGCTAGGAGAAAGGAAAAAGAAAAATTGAACAGCTTGACTTGAGGTAATGTTTTTTCTTTCAGTCTTGCCAGACAGGTATGCTATACTCAGTTTAAAAGCTGCTCTTTGACTTCACTTAACTGCAGTAATTACATGTTGCTGTCACCCCAAAGAAAAACGGAAGGAATCTTTTAATCATATGGAAGATAAAGAAAAACAGATTACCTTAGAAGGTTTCCTTTAAGAATGCTAAACTGAAGTATGTCTCCTCCGCTTAGTCATTAGTATCTATCTATAAATCCAGGCATGAAAAACTGAGAAGTGCTAATGCACCCACGAGAACACATCCAAATTATATAAAGATAGCTTTACGCAATGCATTTATCTGACAGAGATGAATGGATCTCTCTTTCTCTTCCTTCTCTATTAACGTACTTTGGTTCACTATGCTATCCAGCCACCATTCGGTGTGAATGGATGTAATTACTTCATTGGTGTTCCAACTACCATCAGATTGTATTGTTATTCAAGGACAGATGATCACAAAAGACTGTATATTTGATGACAGACTTAAAAACCCCATTCTGCTTCATGTTGATCTCATATACGTTATACCTAGCAGGGGCTGCAGAAAATCTGCTGTCATCTTTTGTGCTTTTGGGAAGGTACAGTTTGCACAAAGGCAGGATTTCAGGGTAAATCTTTGTCACATAGGCTTGCATCATTACTTTATCCTTTCGGTTTCCTGTTCCTCTTTATTCCCATTTTCCCAGATACTCCAGAAACAGAAAACCCAAAATCTCCTTTGATCAAATACATTTTTTTCTTTCTTTCTCCCTTCAAGCCGCAATTCCTGGGGTAATGGAGTTTAAAACTGAAAAAAAAAAAAAAAAAAAAAAAAAAAAAAAAGGTTTAAATCCTGAATGGGAGCAATTTCCCCTTGCTCAGTGGACCCTGGTTATAAAAATACATATGTGCTTCTTTCAGGGCTAGCTTTGCTGTTCTGGACTATATATGAAATCAGTAACTGCTTGTCCTTCCATACCTAAGTCTGATTCTAAAGGAATTTAGCTGTGGGTCTCAGCCTGATTGGCACCACTCTTGTCGTGCCGGGTGATACAGTAGTTCTGAGATCGGTATTAATGAGTATGGGAACAGAGACATAGCTACATAGTACTATCAGAAGGTTGTGCTTCCCTTGACAACAGATGACAAATTATCCATGCTATGTATTCTCACTGATTTACATACATGCATGCATATGTTTGTTTCCAGTAAAGATATATTTCAAGTTTGCAGTGTTCTAACACAATGAATAATGCAGGTGTAATGCCATACAACCAAAGAGAATGGCCACTTCTCTTTTTTTGGCAACAGGATTTTGCAATATTAATGTACTTATAAATAGGCTATTTAAAATAGGACACTGAAAACTAATGCCTGTTAAAATATAAAGGTTAATAATGCCAAAAGAGATGCTATGAAATAATGAAAGTACTGTGCTCAAGAGCTCTCAACTGTAATTGCCCAGATAACATAGGGTCAAATGATATCAACAATAGCAACTGCTCACTCCAGTGAACACCAGCCTTATTGCATAGTCCCACTGAAACCAACTGCACTGCTGGGACAACCTAAGGTTGTCAGAATTGCCTCCCTATAAAGATATTAAGAAACTTTCAAATGTAATTAAAGGTCTGTTAATCTCAGAGTCACCTTACAAGCAATGACTATGGGAGATTGGTCTAAATGCAGCCATTATAAATCTGATTTCAGGTACAGTTTATAACTAAAGTTGGATTAATTAAAGGATTTCTGCTATGTAAATTGTTGATGACCATGCATCTGTAATTTTTATCTCTTATTCTACTAAGGCTAGGCCAAAACCATACATGTTTTTTAGATCTGTGGCAGAAAATTTTTAGATCTGTGGCAGAAACTTACCCAAAGATAAAGACAAACTTGGGTAAATCAGTTTAGGTCCGTATTCGGGTCAATAGCATGAAGAAGCAACTACAATGATTGAGTTAAATTTCAGTGAGGGTTCAGGCTTGGGTGGATCTGAAACTTCCTGAAACTGAGAGAAAGAACTATGAATTCTTTGGTAGAATTGCAGTAGCCTGTGTGAACATCTGTAGCCTGATCTACTGCCTACTACTGGTGTTCTGAGCAGAGGTGTGTCGAAGTACATCTGTAGTTTAATTAACACAGAGACAAAGGCTGAGAAGTAAACTTAAAGTAAGGTGATATGAGGTTTGCTGCAACTAGAAGTTTGCAGGAAATTGACAGTACATTTTTTAATAACCCACCTAGTCACTGATTTGCACTTAGCTTCAAATAGTAGTACTATATTTGCTTTAGCATTATAAGAAATGCTTTCCTCTTCCACTTTTTAAAGGGAAGCGTCAAAATTGTCAGACTTAAAATGACAATAATACTGTTTAGAAAAATTCTCTGTGGCATGAAGTTTCTCACCAAATGCTACAAAGTGAATAAAATAATCGTGAAAAATAGCACTTGCAGTATGAAAGGCCATCTTGGCATGTTTGAGTAATTCTTGCAAGATACAGTCAAGATTTATTTGATCTGAGTTTTTCCTATAAGCATAAAAATTCTTAGTATCCACAACAAAAATTACTCCAGTAACATTTTTGGGTTACCATCTTCTTGTTGGGAAACTTCCTGGACATCATTTAGGCTTTATTTTACCAGTGATAACACCTGGCTGGGTACATTGCTACATCATTCCTCATCTTTCTCAGGAACCAAGAGGAAGGCAGTCTTCCTTGGTGTTTACCCCAGAAGAGAGGCTGTGCAGAAAGCAAAATGATGCTGTAATGTGCATGTAGGTACTCATGAACTGTTACCAGATATATGTTTAATTTCAGTCTCATCAGCCCCAGCTTTCCCTTTCAATGAACTTCCCTCAGATATGAACAGAAATAAGCTAATTGACTTTAAGACCGTATTTTTACCATGGAGAATTTTCTGTCTTTCTGACCCTTTCTTTCTTGGAGATTCACTTTCTTTTCAACAGGTCAGCAGTGCCAAAACAAATCTGTTCCCTGCTTTTTTTAATTCCTTTGCTTTATGTCTTGTATAAAGTGAATTAGGAGCTAGCTGTTTGGGTTTAGGGTTTTGTTTTTTTTTTTTTCAGCCTGGAGGAAGAGGTTTGAAAACCTGTGGTCTCTTGACGGAGTTTCACAATTTGACTTTCTGAAGTCCTGATATTCTTTCCCCTTTCTGCATTTTTGGTATCAGGCTAATATTTGTAATTTTTGACCCACAGACCTCCAAAGGAACTTCTGGGCCTTAAGCCCAGCATTCTCAGGCCATGACAGTTTTAATAAAACCAGTTAGTTTTGTGATTACTAAATGCTTTGAAGAAAAAATAGGTAATTTTTTCCTCCCTTTTTCCCTTTTTGGGAAAAAAAATGGGGGTGGGAGGGGGGGGGGGGCAAACAAACTGCTTCCTTGGAGCTCTGAATGAAGCAGAGCAGGGAGCACATAATACTTATGTACCTGATAAATGTCTGTGTTGATGAAAGCAAAAATTCTGAAATGGCAAGACAAGGTATGGAGGTCTTATCTTGTATAAAGGATGATGATGTACATTTGTTTTAGTAAAATCAGATTGTTAGGCTGACTTCAGGCTTTGACTTACCTAGGAACTGATTACTAAGACGTATAGTTTGTATGATGAAAAACAGGAACAGTTCTCTGTGAAAAAACAAAAGCCATTGATAGTCCTCTAAACAGCCTATGAGAAAGGTTTGCTGAGATTAATCCCTTCTACATGAATCCAGTGATGTGAGACTACTTAGGGAAATCCTTTTAACAGTCTGTAAAGAGGCCAGAATCCCATTGGAGCAATGAAGTTTCCAAGGAGATTTTAATTCTGGGGAAATTTTTTGTCATCTTGTCCTCAGCCTATATTTGGATAATACTGCCCAGCCAGAAAAACTAGTTGATGAGAATCTGGGAAGAGGTTTTACAAAGCTTGTGCCTTGATTTATGCCACATTGAGCTTCTGCCTTGTTTGTCTACAGAATAGTACATGCTATTTTTCCCTCCATAGCTTTGCAAGTATTGCTTTTAATTTGAGACAATGAAGAATAAGGGTGCAGCAGCACATGCATGAGATAGCATCAAGATTGGAAATGTGAGATGTGAAAGAGGGAGTGAGGCAATAGCTTGAGATTCAAACAATGGAAATGAGTTACACTAGAACAGAGGAAGAAAGGACCAGAAACTGGGAGACATGCAAATCCTGGTCATCAGCAGGGACCCAGAAAACTTGAAATGGTCTGTCAGAAGCAAAAGGAACATAAAAAATAAGAAACCAGCAAGAAAATAAAAAGCTTGGAAAATAAGAGGTTAGGTTTTCATGATGTCTCCTACACAGGATGAGGATTATGGGTAATGGGGCAGAAAAAGCACGGAATGAGCAGTTCATTTTGAAGTGGATCAAAGCCACTGATTTTAGACAGAGTAGGATTTGTCAGGGTTGTGACAGGGTTAGTGTATGGGTCCTGAACTACTTTAAGGAATGATCAGAGCTCTGCAAAGTGTGAGAAACTAACCTACTGCTACAGTTTCCCCAAGAAGAACTACTGTGTGACAACTCTTGTGGAATTTAGGCCAAATTGAGTAAGGAAAAGCAAAAGCATCTTTAAAATGTAGTTTTCTATTTTCAAAACATAACACTGTATTCCAGAAATACTGGAACTTCTCATATCTATATTTTTACACAGAATTTATTGGTTCCTGATTACAATAAGGCATTTTAATTTTGCTTAAAAGCTGGTCTAATTAAAAAAAAAAAAAATCCAAGCCCTTCACAAAATTGAATAGCACAAAATCATTGTATAATGAAAGGTTTTTGTCTTTTTTAATTAAAACTCCCCAAAAACTAAAATAATGTAATTTAAATTTGATATAACCTTTTTTATTTAGGTTCATCCACTGAAGTAGGGAAAAAAACCCAATTATTTCACCAGATCTAATTAGTTCTGGATACAGGTACAGATTTTCTACCCTTTTCCATTCTGATTTCACCATTCATCCACACAGTATCTCTTGATCTGTCAACTTTTCAGAGTTTTAACTTAAGGAAGATAGAGTTACTGTTGAAAAGCCTATTGCAAAGAAAAAAGATTGATCTCTAAAACCAACAGAGGTATTAAACTTCAAGGAAACTAAAGATAACCATTGATATAAAATAGAGGAAACATTTTCTGTGCTGATAAGCTGTAAAAAGAAAATTTATATTTACTGCATCTGTCCAGCAGTCTCCTAGCATCAAGGCGCACTAGCTGGTGAAGGGTCTGGAGCACAAGTCTTTTGAGAAGTGGCTGAAGGAACTGGGATGGTATAATCTGAAGAAGAGGAGGCTCAGGGAAGACCTTATCACTCTCTACAACTACCTGAAAGGAGGTTGTAGTGAGGTGAAAGTTGGTCTTTTCTCCCAGATAACCAGTGATAGGACGAGTGGTAATAGCCTCAAGTTGTGTCAGGGGAGGTTCAGGTTGGATGTTAGGAAAAATTTATTCTCCAAAACAGTGGTCAGACATTGGAACAGGCTGCCTAAGGAAGTGATGGAGTCACCATCCCTGGAGGTGTTCAAGAAACATGTAGATGTAGCACTCAGCAATATGGTTTAGTGGGCATGGTGGTGATGAGTTGACAGTTGGACTGGATGATCTTAGAGGTCTTTTCCAACCTTAATGATTCTGTGATTCTGTAATGCTGCATCTGGCAGGCTTCAGTGTTGCTGAGAAATGCCTGGAGCTTTAGACCTTAGCCAAGAGTTTTCCCTGCCCAATGTCATAGAGGTAGACTGGCTTTCTGCTTTACAGAACATCAGAGTTTTCTCTTTAGCAGCGACCTCCCAGATGAGCCCTGACTACTGGCTGCAGCGATGCTCTCATTTGCTTTCTGCCTCGGTGAATGCTTAAGCAGAACCAGCTCCCGCAGGGAGAGTAAGGAACTGTGTACTGGGTCAGGATGTAATTTGCTGTTCTTAGTGGAAAATGAGGATTTGTCTATGCGCAAAAGTTGTCTGTGTAGTGGTGCTTATGCAGGAGGAAGATACTCTGCATCCGTATGCACTTACTTCTTCCTGTCAGTGGCAATATACCGCTGCAAGAGTATTATTTCGTGTGAAAGAACTTAGAGAATCCAGTCATGTGCTAGGATTCTAGCTGTTCAGAGCAAATAACAATTAGAGATCAGTGTACTTCAGAAAGTTAAATTATTGCCAAGCTTTGTAAATCTGTGAATAGGCAAATGTGTTATGCAAATTTTTCTCCTCCTTCCCTAAATGAAAACCATGTCTGTCTTCTTTCTCTTGATGTTATAATCTGTCATACACATGTGGCTAAGACTAGAGCGAGGGACTCAAGTGCTCTTCTGAATCTGGCTGAAGTGGCTTAAAACACTATGAACTGCTATGTTCTCCCTACCCTTTGGCAAGAAGTTGCCACGTCTGTAGCCGGATTAGTAGAAAGGAGCATATGCAGCATCTCAGCTATGACTACAGCAGCTCCTGTATAATTGCAAACATGTCATTGACTGTTCAGGCTAATTAGGTCAGAGACGTGAGACCACACTGGTAAAAGAGCCTGTGAGTGGGAATGGCTGAGATGTTTGTACACATTTGCTTCTGCTGCTTTTCTTCAGGCATGTGGGGGATCAGCAAAGAAGCAGGGAGGTCAGCAGGGTACGGGAACATCTTTGAGCACTTGAGTTAGTTTCACAAGAGCTCAAGAGTCAAGCTCGAGGCTTTATCCTTGTGGGCTTAATTGAATTGCCTATGGTTTCAAGGTTGGTCTTGAAGATATTTTTTCCTGAAGTGTTACTTTTTAAAGAAAGTAGGAACATTAAAAATTAGTATTAAAAAATACAGTCACACCACAGGAAATTTGCAGGTCAGTTTAAACACTTCTCTTCCAAATCTTATATAAAGCAAATGGAAAACACAATCAGTAAAACACATCTTCTTTTTGTTTTTTACAAAATAGCACTTTTCAGGGTTTGTTTTGGTGTTTTGGGTTTCCCCTGCCCCTTCCTTTAGCAACATAGATCATCACTCATTTTGCTTTGTTTAAAAAAGAACATTACTCAAAACCACCAGTGCAAGATTTTCAGCTCTATGCAACCCTTCTCTATGTTCATCTCAGGGAGTGTGCCAACTCTTCATGCCTGCTCTGCTCGCTGATCTGATAATGTTAGGACAACAGGAATCTCTGGCTTGGATTGTAGCAAAGGATGGGCATATTTGTCCAACCTTTTAGACCTGGTTCTCTCCTTCAGAGGGGAAAATTAAACAGAGAAAGGAAGCTATCATTTTCCCTCTAGTTTTCTGTCCCTAAGAATGCTTGGGTAGAGTTCATGTATTTGTTATTGCCACCATGTTTAAAAGATGCATCATGCCAGGCAGAATTAGGAATAAAAAACCCCCTAAAGATGACTTCTTCCTTTTCAGTAGTTACCTGTCCAGGGAGAGGGGCATCCTGGTAGAGCATCCCCTGATAACCTCAGCATTGCTTGTTGCAGAGCAGACGTGATTTTTTTGAGAGACTGGACTAAGTGTGATGGGGGACAAGTGTTAGGATGGTGTGGAAATCTAGTTATTGGCTGCAGGAACAGTTTTTAATTTTCAAAAGATTTACAGAAAAAATGCCTGTGACTTCCTGTACTGTTAGTAGCTGCACAGTGAGGAAACTCTTACCCCTAGGATGCACTATAGATCACAAGAATAGCTCCTTTCCTGTCTTGGCCAAGAGCAGCAAAACCAGGATCTGAGCTGGCAGAGTTGTAGGCTCAAATGTCATATCTCACAGAGATTTCTGCCATGGTATAATAAAACTACAGCTTTTGGAAGTATGGACATAACCCTTCCCTTCTACATTCACCATGAAGTGGTGAGAGAGCTTTGCTTTTTCCCTTTTGAT
>NW_010317002.1:0-20524 GCF_000700745.2 Antrostomus carolinensis | reverse complement strand
AAGAGTGAGTAAGGGTAATTCATTGGTACCATAGTATTTAACACTAATTTGGCAAGTAATATTTACTCTGTTTTAAGTGGATCACACACAGTCACAGCCCAGAGTATCCAGCTGGGTATCTCCAACATCAGCGATCAATGCCTTCATGCACATTCTTTGCCCTTTGGTAATAATGTGGGCCATTCCTAGTTCAACCTCCCTGCCAGGCCCAAGATTTTTCAAAAAGTGGGAGAGAGAGAAACTCTGAAAACAAACCACATCAGTGCAGTTTTATTGAAGCTGCTATCAAGGCGTTTATTGGTGCGCCAATTGTGCTTTAGCTTTCCAACTGTACAGCTCTCTTGCTTTTCAAACCTGCTCTTGCTTGTAACATTTAAAAACAGACTGTGGACAAACTGTTTAAAGACAACAGTGTAAAATGCCAGCAGAAAAATAAATGAGGAAATAAGTAGAAAAATAAACGGGGAAGTAGGAGAAACAAAAGGGTTTGTAAATCTTCAGATTTGTTTGTTTGTTTTTAATTTAATTTGTATTTGGAGTGGAAAGTGTGTGTAATCATATGGAAAGTAAATTAAGAGACTTGTTAGGTGTTAAAGAGAGAAACACCTAATTTTCCTGAAAGAAGTTGATGTTGAGAGATGGTAAAGTAAAGCACAATTCCAAGCCAGACTCCACCCCAGAACTTCTCTTCAGCCTTTTGTAGGGGGTTAGGGCAAAGCCCCCTTCAGCCCCAGCACTCATGGTGGCGGCTGAAGCAGTGCCAAGGCTCTTCTGGGGAGGCAGGTCTGCCAGGAAGCACAGAGGCACAGGAGAGCCTTCTTCTCTTTCTGTTTTCCTCCTTTCTTTCTTTCTGCACTTCTCCTTTCCCTTCCAGCTCACCTGCAGCTGAGCTTAACTTGCTGCCCAGGTAATGCTCAGCTAGCAGCATGAGTGTCTGAGACCATGTCTGTAGCAAAAGCCCTCGTGGCTTTTATCCACTTTATAGAAAGTGAAACTAGTATTTTTCAATCAGTTATCTGAACTCATGATTGGGTAATGAGTGTAACACTGCAGCTCGTACTTAATGTTCATTTCAGAAGTCAGACCTGCTACCATAAATGCACCAAAGGACAGTTTTTAACACTTAAGTAGCAAATTCTGTTAGAGCCTTCACAGAAAGGAAAAGGAAAACCTTTTCTCACTACATTTTTTTTTTTTTTTTTCTCAAAAGCATGAAAAAGGAAGCTAAATGAAAAAGAAGACGAGTTTAGCAAACAGACGAGGGATTGAGCCCAGGGCCAGAGTAGAAACGATTTCTGTTGAATTTACTTCTTGGTCTAGGTCAATCCTTTTAAGCAAATGTATCAGACATTTGAGGCAATGCACATCTCCTATATCATGTATGGAAACTGGGATTTGAAGCCAACTTTGATTTGAAACTCTTGTACATTAGTCCATGTTTGACTGTGTTAGTGTGAAATGATGGCTCCAATAAATGTCAATACTGCCTTTTATGCATGTGTTTGCTACTCCAGCTGCTTCAGGAAACCTTGTGTTCCATCAAACTTCAGCCTGGAGATTGTACCTGAACTCAGATTATATTTTGTTTTGCCTTCCTTATTCCTTAGCTTCGTACTAAGGGTAGAACTGTCGCCTTGAGGCCAGGTCCACTCAATTACTTACTGTGGCATCTGACTTAGCAACCTCAAGCCTGTGCAGGGTATCTCTGTTTGATATATGGAACATGAGAAGTTAGTTGTCTCAGAGTGGGGAAAAAAGGCAGACGATATACTGAGCAGGGAATTTCAGCCAGATTTCATCAGCCAGAGCAATAAAGATCCTGGAAAGGTTTTACTACCCATCAGGGAAGCTATGCATATTTTCTCAAAGCTAAAAAGATACAGTGGGAAAGACTAGAAACTTAACTTCTGATTCAGCCTTGGTTTTTTTCTGGCTTTCATTAGGTCACTTCATCCATCCTGGGGAATATTTCCCACCCATGTTACCTGCCCTCCTATTCTCAAGCCCACTTTTGGTTTAAGTTTCACGTGCTGAGTTCTGCAGATACATTTCCTTCAGTTATTTTCTTGAGTTGAAACAATGAAATGAAAATGTCTCTCATCAGCTGAAACATACATTTTCTATTAAATATTTTCAACTTTTCTTGGTATAATAAATGTAACTCTGTTGAAAAATCACTCTGAAGGAAATGCTTCATTCAAAAAGAGAGATTAAATTATTTGGTCTTGCTTTTAAAATAAAATGCTAAGAAAGCAAATGTTTTAAAATACTGTAATTGTCACAAAGAGGGTTTTTTTTCTTTTTTTTGGTTAGGTAACTGCTTTGGTAAAAACTTAGAGAGTCATACTTCATTATGAATTAATAATAATAATAAATATTTTTTTCTCATAATTCTTTTAAATCACATGAAACATTTTTGGAAAAGGCTATTGAAATAATAAATACGATTATATAAACAAATAGTAAGTTTTAAAATTGTTCAATGGGTATTTTTACTGCTTGTTGTGTTGTGGGTCCTTTTTTGCACTGGTCAGAACTGCTTACAGTGGGAGTAAGCGTGTGTATAAAATGAATGTAGGATTATGTGCACAGCCAAGTCTGTAGTTGAGTGAGTAGAATTTAAACTGTGCTAAGCATGTTGTAGGTTTCCAAAGGAAATCTTTTAGCTCTGATACTAACCAAACTATCAGATGAGTTAACTACAGGGATGTTGGAGGGGGTGGTAGTCTTGGAGGGGCTCTTTAGGGGAATGTAAACCTTTACCTCTTTTGCCAAATAGGAAATGAATTGCCTGGGTAATTTTGGCTCTCTGAGTCAGTGAAAATGCCACATGTACTTATTTCTCAAAAGGTACTTTTATGCCTGAACTTGAAACACTGCTGAGTTCAATAAGAGAACTAACATATATAAATATACATTTCATGTTCCCCCGGTGACTCTAGAACAGGGTTGTTGTGAGACAAAACTAGGAGCCCCTGTGCAGAACAGCATGGGTGCTCAAGCTATCATGTACCATTATCTATGTGTATAAGCATGGGGATTGAGTGAGGAACACTAGTGTTGTGGTCTTGCCTTTGATGTGGACTTGCTTTGTGGCCTGCTAATTAATCTTTTTGGATCTTATGTTTTTGGGCTCTAAAATGAGGATAATAATTATTATTTTTCTGAAATGGGAGCTGTGCAGCTTAATGAGGCAATGTTTGAGGTTTTCAACTACAGAAAGAGGTATAAAACTTAGAATAGTCATTGAAAAGAGGATTTGAGGTGCCAAGTTAGTATCACGAAGTACATGATGCATAGCCTTTGTAACACTGGCTGACAATCTGTCAGTGCTGCAGAAGAAAAAGTGCTATCAGTAGCCAAAGTCTCACATCATCATTAGTTTTATGTTGGGTCCTATATCTTCTAAACTAGGAATGGTACCTCTGCAGACATATCCTCCTCTGGACATCGATGGGAATTAGATGTGCACCCTGTGGTTTACCCCAGCCTGGGCAGGCTGCTTCTGTGGTGCTGAGCTCTGCTCAGGTCAGCTGAGGAGGTGCAGCTCGACAAAGTTACTCCCACGCCTTAAGTGAGAGCTGTGTTTAAGCATTTTGCTGGATCTGAGCTCTCAGAATAAGCCTGTTCAATGCCATGCCCCACTGCTGATCCACAATCAGTGATGCTGGAGCTTGGCTGGCAGCATCCTTTCACTGCCAAAATGCATGAAGGAGCAACAGCAGGGCCGCAGTGCTGCCTTATGTGTTTTCTTTCTGGCTAATGCCAATGTCACAGTAACATTAACCAGAGCACAGAAGTGAAATGACCCCTGAAAATGTTAGTGGTATACAAACTTTGTTTTCCTGATACAAAATCTTCCTCAATTTAAATTGAATTTTTAATATAAAAGCTACGTAGACCAAAAAAATTGTCACACCAGTAAGCTGGCTTGTGTTTAGGATATTTTTCTTGCTGCTTTGCAGTCAGATAGAAAACCCAATATTCCTTATAATTTTTTACATGTCTGCCATGGGAAAACCAAAAGGATCCTATACTAAGAGTGCCTTTACAGTAAGAGCAACCGGCTCTGTGGTTTTGTGAGTTTTAATACACCAGTGCTGTGCTTGGTGTTACTGTTCTTTACCTACTTTCTACATGGTGGTGCATGAAAAGGAACATCCGTCCCCCACCAGTACAGTGTTGAGCTGATAATATGTTTTGACGATAGCAGCTTAGGTCCAAATTGGAAGTACTGATAGGGCAGGGCAAACTGTGATGAATTTTAAATGCTGTTTTTGTAAAGATGTGTCCAATGCACTGTAGGTCATTTGAACACTCGGAGACCACTGCAGCCTCTCACAAAAAGAGGAGGGGGAGGGAGGGAGGGAGAGAGGAAGGGAGGGAGGGAGAAGGCATCTGCAGCAAAAGTATATGACAGTGCTGGTGTTGCACAGCATAATTGTCACAGGCAGAATGAGGGATCTGCTGTTAAGCTAGGGACTGGGGTGGGAATTACCTTACCTAGTGTAGAAACAGGTAGAAAACAGGTCATCTGCTTCTGTGCAGGGAGCCCAAATTTCCCTTCAGAAACAATTCATTTGACCTACTTCACTGTCAGACATAAAATGAAATTAATTAGGACCCAAGAAGAATCTTTGGTCAATACAAACATGTAGAAGTTGACTAAGGAAAGCCTGGCTGTGCCCTGAATGTGTCAAGTGGATTCCACCAAGGTCCTACACAAGGGTCACAATGAAGCTGAGGATTTTCATACCATTTTAGAAATACATTAGCCATTACAGGGAGTGACAGTCTTTTGGGTCAAGGGATGTGGACTTCCTCACAAACCCTCAGATCAGGAGGGTAACATCCACACTGGGGATATACGTGGATGTCTTGCGCAGCACAAGCTGAAAGGAGTTGCTATACATCTGTAGTAAACCTGCTACCTTTGGGTGAGCGTCAGGCACTGGCGTGTGTGCTGGCTGTATGATGGGAAGAGGACACTTACAGCCACCCTGTTTTGCTACTGGAAGGAGCTGTGCAGCCCAGGGGAGAAGACAGGGAATTTCACTGGCCCTGCACCTCCTTTCCCTATGTACACTGAGCACGGTTCTCTTCTTCACCACGCATAGCACTGTATTTTCCAGTTTAATACCCTGATCTGAAGCCAACTCAAATAAATAGGAACATTTTAGATAGTAGTATAATTTGAATCAAGTCTTTACTGCATTTCCTTCTCAAGTTGCTCCAAAATTCCCTTGTAATAAATTCTTAAAGCTAGATTCTGATTTCTTATTAAAAGCCCATAAGAAGAAAAGTTTTTCCTAATCCAATGTCAAGAAACATGTAATTTCTTTCTGGTTAGAAATCTCTTTCAGTTTTTCCCTTCTTTAGTATCTTCATGGATTAAGATGCATTAAGATGCATCTGCCAAAATCAACCTTTTTGATTGTACATTTAGAATGTCCATTCATTCATAGGATAAGTTTGTCTAATTTGATCTAAAAGCAACCTCTCTTTTATTGTACAAATAACGATGCAGGGTTTTCCTGCAAGTAAGTACATAAATGCTATAATAAAAGCAGTGTTATCATACCTGATTAGGAAATATAGCTACAGTCAGGCCGAAAGCTAAAGTAAAGAATCACTGGCATTTCTGCTCTGAGTGTGCAGCAAGCTTTCTTGCTTCCCCCTTGTAAATGTCATAATCTAACAGAACTTCTTAATGCTTTTGTATGCTGAATGTCCAGAATGTGTTATTAAGCACCAAACAGGGAGAGTTTTAAGCTTGAATAGCAGTGTCAAATTCTGGCTTAACCTATTATTGGCATAGCATCTGGCAGAGGATGGACATAATGATATCTCTCTTGTTTAATACCCTTTTTTCTTCCCTCTGTTCCCATCTCAGCTCTCACCAGATCAGCACCAGATCTCTCATCAGACACATTTGGAATGTGTCTCCCAAATGGAGACCTGGGTTTGTAAAGAAAAAACTAACTGCAAGATTTTTTTTCTTTTCCTTTGCTGCATGCTGATGAATACAACATGGGTTTGAAAATGTGATTCTCTTCCTGCTGTGATAGACTGCAGGTCTTATCTGGAAACAAAAAAGAATTTATGGAGGTGGGTGTTAGTTCTTGCTTTTCATAACCACCTTGAAGTATTGAGGAACTGAGGGACTATCTAGGGTTTTATTTTGCCACCCATCACTGCCAGATACAAGGTGGCGGTGAATTTTAGAATGCATTTTCCAAGCTTTTTTGTGTACAAAGCTATTTAACTGGGTGATTTTTTTTTTTTTTTTTTTTTTTTTTGTGTGTCAGTAATGTCCAAAATTGGATGTAGCCATTTTGTATGGCTCTTCTGACTGTTTCTGTAACTGACGTATTAAAAAGAGCATGCATTCTAATTGGAGGCCCATCTGGAAAAGCGAAAATGCCCATGTGATCTAAGCATCGCACTGGGCAGGACAGTAAGGATGCTAGCAGGTCTCTGAGCAAAGAAGTTATAAATATGAGACTGAAGGAGGAAGGGAGAACGGTGTAAGTGCAGATAAGCTGTCTGACCTATGAAAAAGAAGTGCTTAATAATACCAAAGCCTGTACTATGCTTAGCCAGCAAGTGAAGACAATGTTTCTGCACAAGATGATGATATTGAAAGCAAAGATTTTGAGGGAGAGAGCGGGATAGGAGGTTTTGCTGAGAATAATGTGTAGATGCTGAAATACTTTTTTTTTTTAAATTCACAGGCTAGTCCTTGTTCTTTTCTTTTTTCTTTAATACTGAAAATTTTGCTCATCTCCTTAGCTAATCAAAGTAGCAGCACATCAGGGGCGCAATAAAGACAATTGTGTGAAACTGTTTTCTTTTCCTGTGGAAGCTGTTTTGTTGAAGCTGGGATGTCCTTGCCCATTATTACTAAAAATATTAAGTAAATTAAAAAAGGAATAAACCCGAAATGTGCAGAAGCTAAAGGCTGGCTGTGTGAAACATAGTTCAGCTGCTGGCCAGGTTCAGTGATTCTGGGCTATGTTTACTTTGCCTCCAGGAGCAGTCTACAGAGAGGTCTTTTTCCAAAATGGAAGTCAAATCCTCAAAGTTGGAGATGTGCAGTGAATTGGAATTGCTGTTTTCTGGCCAGCCATCATTGCTTGCCTATTAGGAGGTACACATAAATACAATAGCAGAGGAATTATTCTCTTTGGCATCCTATGAATCAGTAACATCTGTATTCCAACTTCATCTCTCTGCATTGCTTGCTGCCTATGTAATTTATTTTTTTTTTTCTGGTGGGGCTACTGCCATTGTTATTGTTTTAATTGCAGCTGATGAGTTGTGGGCTTTTGAAATCATTAGTGGTGCCAATGAGCTCTAAAAACAGAATAACATAATTTCTGCCTTGCTGTTCTTAGTGTCCCGTGAAAGTGAAATCTATACAGAACTTAATTACATTTTATATCTTATGTGTTGTTTTAACTGAACTAATATTTACAAATGGATTTGACAAATATCATTGCATTTAAAGGAAGGACCCCCTCTGCTTTGTCTTTTCAAGTTACTGAAAAGAAATCAGAAAGAATGAGTTCTATAGGAAACTTTAATTACTAGCTGATTTCATTGACCCGCTAGGCTGGTGGCATCTGGCTTCCAGTCTTTTTCAAATCAGTTCTCTTTCATTTGGATGTTTAGGGATACAATAGTATGTAGTCATAATAATTACAAATTACAGTGATTAAAAATTAGCGGTTTCTGCTAGAAAACGTTTTTTTCATTCCAGCCAAAGGCAAAATACAACCTCAAATTTCTGTCCTCTTCTTTGTACTAAGGGGATGAGATTTGCAGATGAGTGTAGGAGGAAGGAAGCAGCTGATGGCAAGCTTAAGAAGGAAAGGAGGCATTTTGTGGAGTCTTTCTGAAAGCCCTGACTTGCATCCTACTGTTAGAAGACACTGGTTTCTCCTTTCTGGCCACAGCCTGAAGCAGCTTTAGAGCAGTGAAGGTTGTAGGTTTGGTTTCCATTGTACTTCAGGTTTTCAGTTCTCTGACTTAGCCTTGTCTGTTAGTTTTATGTTTGAATTTTGAATTCCTAAACTTTTAAATATGACAAATTAAGTGACTGCAGGCATTTAACTAAAAATAACCCAAAAAACTAACAAGTTCATCTGCTTCTATTTAAGTAGCTGTTTACTGGAAAAAAAGACAACTATGTGTTGGTAAAATCTAACTGCATTTTCATAACTGAATACATCTGCCAATTAAAGCAATCTTTGAGGTGTTTCCTGAAACCTCTCTGACCAGTCTTCTGACCCCCTCATCTGCTGTCAGACTTCTAGTTTGAGAAATTGATTTTTTGTTCTTTTCTCCAAACTAAATCTTCAGAATATCTGAAGGTACTACTCAACTTACAGTCACTTTATGCTGAGAGGGAGACCATCAGAAATTAGACAAACTACATGAAGACAAATTCTAATAGGCAGTTGGAATATAGAAAAAGTATAAGCCCCTATTCCTCCTCCAGGCCTAGATTTTTCACATACAAGCCCAAAAGAGGGTGAGGGGTAGTTCCTATAAATTATTTCTCTTCCTTTTGCTGTCAAAATTGAAGAGGTTATTTTAGTCTAGGCAGCCAGTACTGTCATGGCTTCATAATTTGTAATAAAACTTCTAACTTGTAGCCCATCTGTAATGAATTCTTCAGTAAACATAAAGTCCACAGACACATAAAGCATCTCTTGTTTGCCCTGGCGTTCCCTGCTGCAGAGCCCTCTGTTCACGTGGTGCAGAAGTCAAAGTTTGGTGTGTAATATTCAAAAGGCCTTGCTTATAAATATTGGACCTAAAACTTGTAATTTTAACTCTACCATGTTTGCCATTCTTAATTTAATAGTAACAGCTAAGTAATAGTTAATTTTCTGTACTTTTGGGGAAATTTAATGATCAAACTAATTTTTAACTTGTGTGTCCCAGTTTTAGCTTCATAACATTGTTGCTTTTTTTCCTTACCTTTGTAGGCAGCTGAAGTAGACCTTTTACTTTAAAAATCCAGTCTCTTACATCTTATATTAGGCTAAATCAGGAAGGGGAAAAAAAAACCCAATCCAACCTGAAAACAATTCTTTTTTGATAAATGAATTCATATCTTTTCCAGAAGAGAGCAGAAACCAAACCACAATTAATTTAACAAATTTTCCATCTTAATGTTTCAGGGGAGATTGATGCTGTTTACATAACAAGGGAACTTGCCTACCTTTGTTCCAACACAGCTGCTGTTACTTAGCCAGATGTGACCCAAGAGATGCCCTAAGCACATTTTTGTTTAATTGGGCAATGTATCTGTTTTGGGGCACGTAAGGTGTGACTGACAAACATCTGCCATGAACACAACTGTCTCTGCATTAGAGACATGCAAATAGATTTGCCCTGCTTCAACAGCTACTGGCATCTTTGGAAACATTTTCAGCTATATTACTGAATATTTAGAAATGTTTCTGCCTTGAATATTCTATTTCCTCTTATTTTCTTCTTTCAGCATCCTTTATTAGCACAGTCATTTACATGAAAGTTGAGATGCTGCAGGGATTTTTCAGCTGGTTTTCTTTTTCATGATGCTATTAGTGCTTTTTTTAAAAAAAAAAAAATTTACACTACCATGGCTACAACATCTACCTCATCACTGCTGCAATGTATGAATTTTTCCAAGAGTTCACTTCTCTTTAAACAAAGCTATACTGACGTATGTGGTGAGGGCTATAGGTAAGGTAACCTAAGAGTTATGTAAAGGTGATTTTAAAATAATTTTATGTAGTTACAGTTAGATGCTGTTTTCTACTGATAATGCCATGTTTCCCTTTGACTTCCACAGGAGCAGGACACAGGTGTAGCTCTTTGAGGAGAAAGGAGTGGAGATGAAGGGACCTAGGTTTTAGTGTGGTGTTAAGTAAATAGTTCCATGTGAACAAGTTTTGCATTTTTTTGTATCTTTTGGTTAAAGGGACAGACTATAATATTAACCTCAGTAAGGAAATACCAGTGTTTTTTCTGAAAGCGCACGCCTGACAGTGTACCATCAAACTGGAGACAGTGACTGTGATTGCAGGGGGGCAGGGGGGCAGCAGAGAGAGATGCTCCCTTGGCCTGGCCAGTGTCTGTGTTCAGTCATGAGTCATGGGAATGGCATGCAGGAGGCTGCAAGAGGGAGGGGGCAGCTACAGAGGGTGAGATGGGGATGAATATACTGAAAAATGATTGTGAAAATCTACTGAACAACTCCTTTCTTTATTGTGTACTGCTAAATCTTGGAATCCCAAAGGAGAATGAATAATAATCAACCATATTAATTAAAGACCAAACTGTAATGTATCTCCCAAAAGGGCAGTGTTAACTTTGTGCAGAATTAGCTCTGAAGTTTCTCAGTTCTGTGAGCTTCATTTTGCAGCTAACTGGACATTTATTTATTGAAGGTTTAAACTTCCCAGATTTTGATCCTAAAGTAGTTCTCACACTATGGGAAACAGAGATAAGCATTTCCAGGGGCTTGAGAAATACTGTTCACAACTTGCAGAGACAGCACTTTTCTCAGCTGCTTCTGAAGTCAGCCATTCCACAGGCCCTGATACCGCTACCCATTCAGCTTCTAGTTTGAAGGTTGTGAATAACCTGGTGAATGAATTTTGATAAGCAGAATTGAATGAATTAAATATGGCTTGGACAATGGGAATTTTTTTGTTTCATTTTGTAGAGTGTTTTGGAATAGTTACTAATGATGAGGCAAACATGATGCAAAGTAATTTGAGAAACAGTATACCTTATCTAAACAGAGCATTGAAAAGAAACAAGCTACTGTAGTATTGTGCTTTCATTTTTTTTTGTTTGTTTATTTGATTTTAAATCAAATGAATCCAGCATTCAGAGTATGGTTTTCTGTTTGTCGAGTTGTGTTCACTGTACTGACTAAGTTCATTTAAATCCCTATCTTGTAGCATTACAGCGTACAGCAAGCTGGAGTTTTCTGAATTAAATTTTCAGGATTGCAGAGAGAGGCAAATTCAGCAATCTCTACTGCATCAACACAATGGCTACAAAAATAAGTTTTATTGATCTCTACCTAAGTAGCTATATAAAATATTTTGTTGTTATAACTAATCCCCATAGAAAAGGCTAAGATATCTTTCTAAATAAAAATGTTTCCTGAAAGAGATGGGTATAGTTCAATTATAAAATATTTTCTTTCTGTAGCACTTATAAACCAGCAGTAACATAAATTCCAGGGTAACTGGCCACAAAGAAACAAGCTGGCTTATGAAATACATGGCCCCATGTAAACAGATAACACACAGTTGCTGAACGGAATTGTCTTTCCCACTGAAGAATCTGAGTTCACTTGCCTTTCCTTTCAGTTGATTCCTCTTGATAGTAGAAAGAATCCTGTGGCTGGCTTCCACACTATCCTAACATTATGCCAAATGAAAGCTGCTTCACTCTTTTTTGTTATCACTTGCAGGTCATTTTGGGGGGTAAATAAAAAATTCCTGCTTCATATGTAAAACTAGGATGGAATTAAAACAGGTCTATCTTTCCTGGGGAAGTGTGAGATGCAAACTGTTTCCTATACCAAATACTTGATTGGTAAAAAAACAGCTATGTCAGTCTGGAATTAATTTCTGTTGTGGTAGAGAATCCAGCTTT
Organism: Antrostomus carolinensis; assembly: GCF_000700745.2. Lineage (NCBI taxonomy): Eukaryota > Metazoa > Chordata > Aves > Caprimulgiformes > Caprimulgidae > Antrostomus > Antrostomus carolinensis. The sequence goes on along the minus strand of NW_010317002.1, from coordinate 8,854 downwards.
GTCAAGCATTTTTAATTTTTGCCACGGATGTGGTAAGGAGTTTATCTCTTCAATCTGCACTTACAGATAAGAGGTCTTCAGGGAAGAAAGTATTGCATTGTGACTGAAGGAGCTCTGGCACAGAAGCCTTCCTGCAGCATGAATTCATACTTGCTGTCAGAGCTGAGCTATGATTCTGATGGTTGAGAAGATGCATAATACATTAAAATAAGAGCTGGGAAAAGCTAAGGGAAGTCTTGGTTATTTCTGAAACAAGGTCAAAAAGACAATTGCATACGTACTTGTTTGAAACCCCGGAAACTGCTGACATGGTAAAACTTTGTTATGTACCAGTAATCACCAACACTTTGCTGCTTTTTTTTCATAGGAGATAGACTCTTGGTAATACCTGCATCATATTAAAAAAATAAAATAAATATAAAAGTTGAGTTGATATACCAAATGTTTTCCTTTTTATATGAAAATGTGATCTGGAATACCATCCTAAGACCAAAACAGATTCTCTACCATGTAAATGAATTTTGGTCAGCTTGCTTGGATATATACAAAATAAAGATGAAATATCTCTAACCTTTCACAGGTTTTTTGGGTTGTTAGACTGGGAAAAGACAACTCTTTTTCATCCCTGCAGACAGTATTATTTTATTGAATAAATCAGAAAGTCTTCCCATATTTTTGTCATATAATTAAGCCACTGATGAATTTTGAACTGACAGCAAATATTTCTGCACTTCTGTGTGTTTTCCCATCAAGTTCAGTCAATGCTCAATTTATCTTTGAAAAATAATTTAGATGGCAAATTTCTAATCTGGCCTATGTGCCATCAAATAACAGAACTGTCACTTTGAAACATTTCTTTGTAGCCCTTATTCCAAAAGGCTGTTTGCTTTTCCACTGATCTACACATTTCTGCAAACAACTTGATTAGCAACAAAATCTGGAATTGTGAGAAAATAATGACTCAGTCTGCTTTGTTAGGTAAAACACTGGGCACTTGGGCAAAATGGGTCCATACTCCATCTTCTCTACTTTGTAATTGTATCAACTAGCAATTTCTAATCACATGAAGAAAGAGGAGTGTCAGCAGGTAACCTGCATCAGCTAAAAGGAAACAGATCTGGAAAAGTCAGAGAATTTATAAACACTGATTTGGGAAGCCAACTTATTTTCTGTTTTGTTAGTTCTCTCTGTGGCCCTCAAACTGTCAGAACAACATGCATATCCAGAAATCTCAAAATCAGTGAAATGTAAAGTTCATCATAATTTTGCGTGTGTGTGTTCACTGCTTTTTCTCTAAATATAGTGGTAATAGGCACAGACAAACTTTTTCAGCTGTAGTCTCTGCAGACTTTTCAGAAATTATATTCGCTATTCCAGCTTTTGTTTCAGCTTTTGTGTGAACATAGAAATCTCACCAAGAGCTTGAAAAAATCATGGAGAATTTCCTTAGCAGTTTTTGTTTAAGCTCTTAGGATTGAATAATTTTTCAAATTGTGTTTTATAGCTCTCTCCTCAGTCCACAGGGGCACCGATCTGCTAGAAAATGGTCATCATTTTTTGTGCACAATTGATTTGATCATGATTTGAACTGCAAATCATCATGCTCTCAACTACTGTTATACAGGCTGCATGCCTTTCGGATTTTTGTCTGGGTATCTATCTCAAGTTACTCATACTTTAGCGTAGACACATAACAGCTTCTATTTTCTGAGACAAGGTAGAAATAAGAACTAATACTTGCATATATTTTGTGGTGGAGGGGGTAGTGGAAAGGAAATTAAGTAATCTCTTTCAAAAAGCGTGAGAGAAAAAAGTTCTACACAGCAGCTTGTCTCTTTCAGGTGATCTTATTAAATTTTCTTGAAGCTAGAAGACAACCTAAAGAGAAAATCTAACCTCCTTAGACACTTTTCCCTTTACAAGAAGTGTGCAAGTGTGATATAGTGCAGGCACAATTAACATCAGCCCTAGCAGCAGCTGTAAAATATATGTTTAAATGAGTGACAGAAATAATGCAACATAATTTTACTATTACTGCTAAATATACACTTTATTAAAAAATAAGTAGTAGCAGTAGTATAATTTATTATAATTAACAGTCACCTGTTTTAGAGAGAAGAAACATGTAAAATAATGATAAAGCACTGCTGAATTTTTGAATCATGTATTATTTTTTTTATCACCTCATATTTAACTAGGCAGTACAGCAATCTGAATAGGCAATGTAAGAGGTATTTTCTATGTCAAGTTGGGCGTGAATCCCCAATGCCTTCCAGCTTTTTTTCAATACACAAAAATAGGAAATGAAGAAAATGTAGAAAAAAGGATAGGATGGTGGACAACAAGGAAAAATGAGGCAACAAAACTAGTAAGAACAGTAGTAACAGAAGTGATTCATCTAGTGAAACTGCGGTACCAAATACTGAAAAGGAAATAGATGTGATTAATGAGCAAGAACTGCGATGCCGTTACTTGTTAATGAAAAGAACATGGGCAAAAGTGGAGAAAAGGGAGCTTCTGAGGCAGAACCTGAAGATGAATAACTAGATTACAAACGTATAGTGGAATAAAGGTTTTAATTGGGATGTCAATATTGAAGGACCTGTGCAAATCAGGAGAAGCAGAAAATTATGTTCGAAAAAACACTTTACACTTTTAATAAGATAAAAGCAAGATGGCAAAACATAGCTGAAAGACAATTCTGGAATCAAACTGCTTAGGGAGAGGATGGTAAATGGTTCCATATGCAAGCTATACTAAAATTATTATGAAATATACAAATAAATTGGGCAGAATTAAACAGAAGGATAAAAATAGGTCTGTAACTAAACATGATTGAATTGGAAATCCCATAATAGAGAACTGAGAAAAAACCCTTGAAGGGGAGTTGCCCAGCAGGAGGTGCCCTGCTCTCCCCCACCCAAGGGAGCATGTAAACAGGGATGGCTAGGAACAGGGAGACCCTCCATGGGAGAGGGGGAAGCAGCTGGCAGCTCAGAGGCAGGAGCAAAATATTTTAGGAGAAGAGGAAAATATTTTAGGGGTTACTGCAGGAGCTGGCTGGGAAGAGAGAGGATTGAGGACAAAGCAGGCTGGCAGGCAGCAGGGAGAGGAGATGAGCTGAGAAGGCAGCATGGAAATGACAGAGAAACTTTCAAGAAGCTGAGTGGAGAATTGCACATTGAAGAAACCCACCCATCTGCAGTAGTGGGTGTGCCTCAACACATCCAAGTGCCTCCCTTAGTCATGGGTTAAGAACAACAAATTAAGAGGATTAAGAAGAATGTTTGAGGGCTCTTTGGGATTTCTCTGTTATTACAGGGCTAAGTAGCTGGGGCATCACTGTTGGAGAACAAGAGAACTGGAGAACAGAGGAATGATTAAAAGACCTAGGGAAGAGCCCATAGTTTTAAGGCTCTTGAGTTCAAAAAGGCTTTGAAAAAATGTCAGCTACTCTAAAGCATTTAAATAATAGCAGTGTCCTCAAGTTACAGGTAGAAAAACCATCTGGAGTTTATTTTAGGAATAGCAGCAAAATCCTCCAAGGCAAAGGGTTGTGTGCTCAAAAAGGTTATGAAATTACTGAAATAGAAATCAGGAGTTATGAGTAACAGAGAAGAACCTGACCACAAAATTAATCTGCATCACAGAAAGTCATTATAAGGTGATAATTACTTCATCATAGTGAACTGGACAACAACATGGCAAAAGAACAGCAAAAAAGCTTGTCAGTGATATATCTTGGAAAAATGGAAAGGGTTGCAGGTGTGTTACTCATGGCCCCAAATTAAAATAGCTGTTTTCAGCAAGGGAGTTGTTGTTGAACCTGAGAACAAAGGTGGGATAGCTCATGAGGTTGAGACATGTGCAAGGTAGAAGTGAACTTGGAACAATTTACAAGAGAGAAGGCAGAGAATTACTGCGGTAACTTGGTCCTGTGTTAGAACAAGCTCTGAAGGAGAGCATTGAGCTCAGATGTGCAACTGAGTTACAGGATGTCAGCTGGGGTATCTCAGGAGGGCTGGATGTGTATCTGTAGCTTGCTCTAGTTTGAAGTAAAAGCTGTTGTCTCAAAGCACAGTGAAATCTCATCCCTCAGAGCAGAAGGATGCTGTTTCCCACTGGACCAGTGGGAACAAAACCAATCAGCTTGCTGCTAGGTAGTTCAGTCAGCCTAAAAGGCATGGATGATACAATTGCTTAGTACAACAGGGAACTCAGCTCAGCAAGATCTTTGCAGCACTGTTTTTCTATTGTAGCTGTTAATGATATTCAGTGCAGGTGTAAAATGCTACTGCTCTGACTTTATTATTCAGCATTTCAAATGCTTTGACCTAAGTTTCTTGATCCTGTTCTCTCTAAAATGAAATCTCTACCCAGAAAACACCTTGAAGCAGCACTTCAGAGCTATGTGACAACCAATGAGCCTTATCAGGTCAATGAATTAAGGCTGTAGCAGAACTTGTTAGCCAGAGCTCAACAATCAGTGAAACAATGTAAAGTCACTTTCAGGAAACTTTCTGTCCTTCCACAAGACACCTGAAGCCTATAAAATTATTCCAGTTCTCTTCTGTACACAAGGTATCTGAAGGGGACTGGAAGTATTTCTCATACACCTCTCAGAATGGGAAATGCAGTAGTAGCCATTTGCAAAGTCATAAAACTACACTGTTGTTGAAAATGTTTCTTGAATATAAAAAACCAAAACTATATGATTTCTCTTGGAACCCAAGGAGGTTAGCAATGGGAAAAAATGATCACAGATCCCTATATATATAACTATCTGGTCAAGAGAGGTGATTATCCTGCTGTATGTAGTGTTGGTGTGGCCTTAGCTTGAGTACTGTGTACAGTTCTGGGCTCCAAAATTTAATAAGGATGTTAAGGTACATGAATGAGTCCAGAGGAAGACAACAAAGCTGATGAAAGGGCTGGAAAGCATGTCCTGTGAGGAGCCACTAAGGATTTTTGGGCTTGTCTAGTTTGAGGAAAAGGAGGCTGAGGGGCAACCTCATTGCTTCAAGCTACAGCTTCCTGGATATTAGGAAGCATTTCTTTACTGAGAAGGTGGCCAAACTCTTAGCTCTTCTCCTGCTTCTAAACAGAAGTTTGCCCAGCATGCATCAGTCTGTAGCTAAGAATTGCCTGCCTTCCTGTTTTAGGAGAATTCAGATCTGCCAACCTCTCTCCAAAGCTTGTTCCAAGAGAGCTAGGTCTCCAAGGAACAGTAAATACTGTAATCCTTCTTGTACTGAAAACTTTTGTAAGACAACAGTTTCATCAGAAATAAAAGCTAATTAAACTTAATTACAAAGTGCTGTAAATTGGCTAATAAATGACCATCTTAGTATTATCTAAGTATTCATTTGATTATATAATACTGTTGATCTCTCAGAAATGTCACACTTTTGCACAAGACCAAGTGCTCAAGGTTAAATTAATAGAGACAATTTGTTAGCATCTGAGAAGTATCAAGAAGCAATACTGACTCATAGCAGTGTTAAAGGTGAAGTGCCCTGGCCAGTGAGTGTTACAGTAATGTAAATCTATCCAAAGGACATTTTAAACCAGAGAGACAAGCATAAGGAAATGAAGTATTCATAGACTGTTTAATTATCCATCTGTAAATTCTCACAAATGACTGCTGTTGATTATTGCTTTAACTCTCACTTACTTGCTGAGGTTCATTGGGCTGATAAGTTTACGTTGAATTGCTTAATTTGTTTCAGAAAAAGGGAAACAAAACGAATGGACTAGAAAAATAGAAAAAAGGTCCTTTAGACAATTCTTTTTCTATATACTAGAAGACAGCTGAGAGCTAATGGGTCCTGATCCAGATCAGTAGGGTGTTAGAACAGAAAAATGATATATTGTGTTTTGAATGAGAAATTTGTCTAAGTAAAATTATTATTCTACACCAGGTCACTATATTTTAAACCTTTTAATTTACATTTGTAAGGTCATCCAGTCAGAGAGACGTTTGACAGCAAAAAAACTCTTTCAGAATGCATACTTCCTGTTAGCTGCTTAAAAGACTTTTTCATTTCACCCTGAGGAAGCTGAAATAAATAAAAGGTGGGAAGAAATCAATATGCAAACAGGTGGAGAAATTTATTGGCTGAGATTGTGGGCAGAACTAATTTAGATAAGGCTAAGTTTCTGGAGTAATCCAATGTTTCAAAATAACTTCCTTTCATGCTTGACCTTATGAATAATCCACAATTGATGAAGGTGTACCAGAAAAGGTTGCTTTACTTCTGGTAGTTACGGCTTAAGCAAAAGCATAAGTATTGTTATTATTTATATTAATCAATATAAATATAAAAAAAAAAGAAAAAATTATAGAATCATAGAATGGTTTGATTCTATGATTCTATAATATTCTTTTTTTTTTTCTTTTTTTTTTTAATTCTCATTGGAACATTGTAATTGATCGATTCTGGCAGGGATTTTCTCATTTGCCTTTCTCACTGTCTTCTGTCTCCCTTCTCTCTCTCTCTCAGTTCTTTGTCCTAGAGTTTCTCAATAACATAGTTAGTGAATGCAGTATCTTGAAGACCAGAACAGAAGGTAACACCAGTGTCTAGTAGCTTAGAGAACATGCCTTCTACTTCCTGGTCTCAGGGAAACCTTTGAAAAGACTTGGATCTGTTTTTCCATGTGCGCACCAGAAATCCACATAGGAAGCCATTCAATCTGATCTCCTCTAGACTTCTGAGAAGCCTGAGACACTGGAATTCCCTACTTCACCTGTGCCAGTTGTTAGTCTAAATGTTCTTCCTGAACAAAATAAGAGTTCTTTGGCCAATATCTCATTTAGACGTCATTTGTGATTAGGTAAAAGAAAGCATATTTATCTTCACTGTTTCAACTTTATGAAAGTTGAGTAGTTAGTGTCTTTTTGAGATAAGTATTTCATTAAAAAACTTAGATGTGATACTTTAGAAACAATTTTTCATTTTGAAGTATATACCTTTAGGCGTGGTTCTACTTCAGCCACAGGCAGGCTTGGTAAAGCCTTCATAGTAGGACCTAAACAAGATATCTGCTAGAACCCTGCGCTGTTGAACTCCTGTTTGGCCTCAGTGGGCTCTGTATGGACTTTTAGCCTCTAATTCTTTATGTCAGTCCAGCCTACAGAGTTCCTGACTGAAGCCTGAGCAGACCTGATTTTCCCCACTGACAAACTTGCACTAGAAAACACAGCATTTCTCAGAGGTCCAGTCAGGGAGAAACAGTAGCAGAAGTAAATACAGATGTTGGTTTTGTGATGGCTCTAAAAAGCACTGTAGCTAACAGGACTAGCTGGGCTCTTTTCCTACCTCGTTTATTCAACAAACTATGAATCACAGAGTTGGTCTCTGATCCTGCAGTTATGCTATTTATGTCATGTCTGCACCTCCAAAATAGCTAGGAGGGGACTGTTACTTTTTATGCCTTCCAGGTAACTTTGTCAACTGCATTTCTGATCAGCCTTGACAGTTGGGCAGCATTCTGCTGATCACTTTTTTTCTAAGTTGTATCCTTCTTGGAGTTAAGACTAGAAGAAACAACTATGGGAAGATCCATCTTTATCTACCCAGGCACTGTATTTGAATGGGCAGTTATTACTTCCTGGGTGATGTGTGGTTATTTAGTCCTGAGATGGGTACCAGGATGTTTTTGCTATATTTTGCACCCAGATAGAGGCACTAGGCAATGTAAGGCGAACCAATGCATATTCATATGTCACTTGAAAAGAGAGATGCACAGAATACCTCACACCAGATAGTGTACAAAATCTCTGAATTTTCATGGCAAGCATTCACAAACATCTGTTAAAAATGTATTCCAGGCATGCTCCTCAGCCTTTCAACTCACATGGAATAAAGAAATTGTTCTTGTGAGGCTGATGAAGGAATTAGTGTGAATGCAAGCTGATGGTTTGGAGGTAGTCAACAGCACACCAGGGCCACTTGTTTTCCTTCTGCTTTCAGGAGAGGTCAGGGAGTTAACATATATATAAGACATCCTAATTGCTGCTCCTTCTCTGTATATGACCATTCACCTTTTAAAATCTTTTCAGTTTTGGATAAACAACAACAAAAACTCAATCCTGGTTCCACATAAATTGTTACAGCTTACAACATTAATTATAGACCCAGAATATCAGATTTTCAGTGTCCTATCCATAAAGATACTCAGTTTTGCAAAAAAGATAAGAAAGACAAATAAGGCAAAATAGATATTTTGGTAGGACTTGCTCAGTAGACAAGTATCTCTAGGATTTTATTACATATTTGTATGAGTGGATTTGCAGACTTTGAAACTATAATATGTAAACTCAAATATAGTACAAATGAGTAATATTTAGTTGGCTCCTTTTACCCTACCATGCTGGGCCTGCCACCACTGAGCTTAAAAAAAGTCTTATGTTTCCTCACATCTTCTGCCTCCTTATTATAAAGAGATTTCAGTCAAGAATGCATTTTTTTTTTTTTTTCTCCCCAAGTCCTCTTATTTTGTCAGATAGTAAAGGACACTGGAGGGAGAAAAGGTTCTCAGACTGAACATGTCAGCCAGATGCTGGAGAACATGAATCTTGACTTATCAATAGTGTTGTCAAATCTATCAAAACTTAAGCTCTTGTTTGATTGATATACACATATTATTTCAGACCACTGATTAGTAGTATGTTATCAGAACAGAAGAGGAGCTTGAGATGTTTCCTTTGCAAATTGCCAAAAAAAAAAAAAAAAAAAAAAAAAAAGAATCACTGCTTTCTTATGTTCTTTCACATTTCTCAAAACAAAAATTCTCTCACAGGTGCTTTGTTCAGAGCTCAGCACACAGAATCACAGAATGTTAGGGATTG
>NW_010317001.1:40457-64594 GCF_000700745.2 Antrostomus carolinensis | reverse complement strand
TGATGTATTTGAAGAAGCCCTTCTTCTTGTCGCTGACCTCTCTTGCCAGATCTAGTTCAAATTGGGCCTTGACCTACCTCATCAGATTTCTGCATGCTCTAGTGATGCCCTTATACTCTTCCCAAGTCGTCTGTCCTTGCTTCCACCTCTTGTACACCTCCTGCTTATGTTTGAGTTTTGCCAGGAGCTCCTTGTTCGTCCATGCTGGTCTTCTCCCACCTTTGCTCGACTTCTTGCACACAGGGATGCATTGTTCTTGAGCCTGGAGGAAGTGATATTTGAATATTAACCAGCTTTCTTGCACGCCTCTTCCTCCAAGGGTCTGATCCCATGGGACTCTTCCAAGAAGGTCCCTGAAGAGGCCAAAGTTAGCTCACCTGAAGTTCAGGGTTGCAGTCTTAATTACTACCCTATTTCCTCCTAGCACAATCCTGAACTCCACAATCTCATGGTCAATACAGCCAAGGCTGCCCCAACCTTCACATCCCCAACTACTCCTTCATTATTTGATAGGACAAGGTCCAGCAGCACTCTTTTCTTTGTTGACTCTTCAATGATTTGTGAGGGAAAGTTATCATCAGTGCTTTCAAGGAACCTATTTGATTACATTTGACTTGCAGTGTTATTGCTCCAGCAAATGTTGGGGTAGTTGAAGTCACCCACAAGCACCAGGGCCTGCGACTGTGAGGCTGCTTTCAGCTGACTGTAAAAGGCCTCGTCCACTTCCTCCTTCTGATCAAGTGGTCTGTAGCAAACACCCACTACTGCCACCCATGTTAGTCTGTTACCCATAAGCACTCAACCCTCTCATCATTCACCCCGAGGAGCAGCTGCATACATACCAGCTATTCTCTTACATAAAGGGCAACTCCACCAACTCACCTTCCTGGTCTGTCTCTCCTAAAATGCTTACAGCCATTTATGGCAACGCTCCGGTTGTGTGAACCATCCCACCATGTTTCAGTAATTGCAATAAGGTTCCCCATTGAATAAAATATTCCCCATTGTCTGGTTAACCAACAGATTATTGTTTGTGGGACTTGCAGCTATCTTTGAGAACCTAGGAAGTGCTCTTCTTCAATAATACTTTACATTTTACAATAAGGTTTTACAATCACAGACAACTTTCAGTTTTAAGTACTTTTGTGACAGATTTTATTTTGTTCCATGCTTGTGATAATATTTTTGAGTCTGCAGTTAAAGTGGAAATCTGTGAGACTTCTATGGGTGTCTGGAACTATTAGTTTTAGTGTCATGTCGGTTTGGATATTCTTGCCTCAATTGACAATTAGAAAGGGCAATTGGATCAATAGTTTTCAAGGTTCACAGCTGTGATATATCATGTCTCAAACTCAGTGAACCCTAAACTCTTTTTGCCAGCTGTTCCTCTTGAATAGCCTTCAAAAAGAAGACCCCATTTTAAAATCTGAGAAGACAGCTTTGTTACCTTTTAATGGTGAAATAAGACTGAGAAGAACAGATTGTTTGTGTGAACTTTTGTCTCTAAGTTTATTTCTGATGAAAAGGAGAAAACCCTCCTTTATTTTAGTTCATGAAATGTTTAGTTAGACTGTATAGTTTGGCTTTCTTTCAAACTTGTGATTGCTTTTGAAAGGAGGCCCAGTGTTTGTAAATATCACTGAGTCACAGAACAGCTGAGGTTGGAAAGGACCTCTGGAGATCATCTAGTCCAACAGGGGACAGCTAGAGGAAGTTGCTCAGGACCATCTCCAGCCAGGTTTTGAGTATGTCCAAGAATTGAGACTCCACAGCCATTCTAGGCAACGTGTGCCAGTACTTGACCACATTCATAATAAAAAAACCCCAAAACTTCTTCATAAGTGTGAGTGAATTTTAATTTAATTTGTGCCCATTGTCTCATGTCCTGTCATTGTGCACCACTGAGAAGAGTCTGGCTCTGTCTTTTTTACCCCCCACCAAGTCCTTATAAACATGGATAAAATTACACATTAACATCCTCTTCTCGAGGCTAGACATCCCCTCTCAGTCACTTGTATGTCAGATGTTTCAGTCCCTTAAATTGCTTCAATTGTCTTTGTGGTTCTTCACTGGACTCAATCCAGTATGGCCATGTCTTTCTTGCACTGGAGAGCCCACTCCAGAGGTGGCCACACCAGTGCAAAACAGAGGGGAAGGATTGCCTCCCTCAGCTTACTGGCAGCATTGTCCCTAATGGCGGCAAGGATGCTCCTGGTCTTCTTTACACAGTTGCATCACTTGCCCATTTCTTCTTCCTGTTGAGGTCCCTCTGAATAGCAGCACAACCATCTAGTGTATCAACCTTTCCTCCCAATTTTATGTCTGATGTTGCACTCTGGCCTATTATCCAGCTCTTTAATGAAGTTGTTAAACAATATTGACTCAGTACTAACCCCTAGGGTACTCCACTAGTGACTGGCCTCCAGCTGAATTTCCTGTTGCTGATCATAAGACTTTCAGACTGGCAGTTTAGCCAGTTTTCAGTCCACCTCATTGTCTGCTTACCTATCCTATACTTCATCAATTTGTACATGAGGATGTTATGGGATACAGCATTGAAACGCTTGCTGAAGTCAAGGTAAACAATATCCAATGCTCTCCCATTGTCCACTAAGATCATAATTTTATGATAGAATGGTGTCAGATTGATTAGGCTTGGTTTTCCCTCTGTAAATACATCTTGCTGATTACTCTGTCACCATCTTGCCCTTCATATGTTTGGATATGGCTTCCAGGAGTATTTGATCCATCATTTTTCTAGGGATTTGAGGTAGGGCTGACTGACCTGTAGTTCCTGCCATTCTTACCTTTCTAAAAGATAGCAGTGACATTTCCTTTCTTCCACTCCTCAGGAGCCTCCTCCAAGCACCATGATCTTTCACAGATGGTGAGTGGCCTTGCAATCACAGAATCATAGAACAGTCTGTGTTGGAAGGGACCTTTCAAGGTGACCTGCCCCATTCAGCAGCAGGACTACATTTCCCCTAGTCTTCCTTTTGCTGCTAATATACCTGTAGAAGCCTTTCTTGCCCTTCAAGTCCATCTCTAGATTCAACTACATTGTATGCTTGAACAGTGTCTCTAGACACTGTTCCTACTTCTACCTCTTGTATACAAGAGATATACCTCTTGTATAGTTGTTCCTACTTCCACGTCTGTTCACCTGTTCCTACTTCCACCTCTTGTATACATCCTTCTGATGTCTGAGTTCAGTCAGGATCACCTTTTTCACCCATGCAGGCCTCCTGCCACTGTTGCATGACTTCTTGTGCATGGGGACGGATCATTTTGAGCATAAAGGAGGTGATCCTTGAAAGTCAATCAGCTCTGCAGGACCCCTCATCTCTCCAGGATGGTCTCCCATGGGGTGCTTCCAAACAAATCCCTGAACAGACTAAAATCTGCTCTTCTGATGCCCAGGATTGTGATCTTGTTACTTATCTTGTTTCGTCTTCTCAGGAGGAATGGTCTCTCTTAAAAAAAAAATAAAAAATAAAAAAAAATCCTCTTTGTGTTTGTTTTGTTTTTAAAGAACTGTATTATATGGGTCATAAAGTTCAGTTATGCCTGTAATTATTGGAGGAATGCTAACTGTAACAGAAAGTGTCTATTCAAGACAGAAAATGTAGGATACTTAGTACTTAGATTGTTGTTTGGCTGATTCTTGAAAGACTTGTAATGAAATCATATAGCAGGGTTACTGAAAAAAAAAAGTAATAAACTAGTGCAGTAGGTGCTGTGTTGGAATTAAACATGATTGTTGTCAATGACTCTTACACTTATAATAATTCACGTTGTCCCCATGTGCAGTACAAAAAGGAAATATCTGAGGCTTTTAAAGGAGACACAAAAGGTTATTTTACTTCTCATGGATATCAGTTCTTAATAGAAAATGAATGAGAATCACTTGGTACAGAAATCAACATTTAAAATACATTTCATTTTGTGGGAAATAAATAGAGCAAAGCATGTATAATAAATACTACCTTTTCTTTTGTAAGCTCTTCAGAACAGGACTGTATATATATTTAAGGTGATACAAGACCTCGAATATTTTAATGGAAAAGTGGAAGCTGAAAAGAATAGTAGTAATTCATATTAAACGTCCATGTTAAAGTATAAGCCTAAGAAAATCTTGATAACTCTACAGTGATCTACTCCAAACCATTTCCCTGTGCTGCACATATATACCTACACGCAACCTATATTCAATATGTAAACTACATTTATTTATATATTTTTGCTCAGTTCCAGTGATGTATGAAGCCCATTTTTCCTTTCCTATGTGTAGGTTACTCATAAATTCCAGAAGTGTTATGAAAGTTCCTGAATGTATTTAAATGACAAGGCTTTATGTAAAAGTATCCATTGTATAATAAAAACTAATTTGCATTAATATAATGAGGTATTTAGTCTAAATTGTTCTAGTGAGAGTAGCTATGAAAATTGTTTTGAAGGATTTATTTTCCACTTATGGGTTTCTTTCTTAATGAGGATTACATCCTCAAAGGAGAACAAGTAATTGATAAAAATAGTTTTTTGCCTTTCAATAATATTTTCACTCCCATTGTCTTGTTCTAGAATAAGATGTTAAATCCTTACAATTTGAAACAATGAAATAATAACCATCCCTAAATCCTTACTGTAGTCAAAGATTTTTCAATTGTCAGCTACCCACATTATAAAACTTACTTAACATAGTTGTTCAAGGTCTCAGAACTTTTTTTTTCTGCTTTGTTCAATTGTATGGAAGCAGTTCTCATTTGATTATGCTATACAATGAAAACAAATCTCTGAATTTGCCACATGCTAGTGGCTTTATTAATATTGTAATAAAGTAATTTACAACTTAGTGATGGTGCTTGACTACTGCTGAAGAGTTATGAATCCAAAGCAAACAGAAAAAACAGCAGTTTTGTGAATTTATGGAATATTCCTGTACTATCCCCTATTGCTTCTTTTCTTTTTATCCTTGGAAAAATTGCAAGACTTTCTATGGAATCTAGGTTATACTTTATCTGAATTTTGAGAAGGAACAATAGATACAGTTCTAGGAAGGGGCAACAGAGTGAACAGTTAAATGAACATTTTAAAGACATCTGGAATGTCCGTTTTGGAGAAAGGGATTTCTGAACTTTGGAAGAAGTCCAATGCAAGCAATTTATTAAATGTCCTAGGGATATGTAGGAGGAAATTACAAACTGTTTAGTTTATTATCATTTGTAAGAAAGGATTAAATATGACTCTAACAGATAAAAAGATTAAGATAGAGGATCTTGTTTAAAAATAGTTTCACCGCTATTGAATGGCTAACATTCCACAAGGAAAACAGCTTCAGCTTTTCCATTTATAAGAAGATTTGACACAGGTAGAGTCCAGAACAGAAAGGTTAGTGACCAAAAATAATTCAGAAATTATTCTGTATAATCTTAATATTACAACAGTATTTGAGTAAAAAGTGCTAATTTGACCGTGGAAAAGAAGCACATAAAAATAGAGGCTGTTGTAGTTTCTGGGTCTCATGTGAGCAGAGCTGTGGTGAGAGTCTGGGGAAGATTTCTGACTTTGTTGATGATGCCTACCAGAGCCATGGTTCTGCTGCTGGCAGGTCAGATAGTGCCATCATCCAGATCTGTTCAGAATTACTGGTCAGCAATTATCTTTTCCTCGATGGAACAGTTCCCAAGTCTGTACAAAGAATAGAATGAAGAAATCCTGCTTCTTTCTTCCTGACCTTGTCATGCTGGTCAGGTTCTTCAAGGCCCCCAAATATTTCCAACTAACAAGCAAATCCTGTACAACTGTTTATCCATAATTGACTTAAAAACATTGTAATAAATCTTTATGCCTTACCTATATTTTCTTCAATCATTTCCTTATTACCTGACCACAAACTTTATTCAAAAGCTTTGCCTGAAGTATTCAAGATTATCAGGACTGTGTCATGGCTCTTCTTTTTTCCTGAAGACTTGTTGTTTCTCTTGGTGCACGGTACTGTAATCGTACATAATGACTTCACTATAGTCTGTATAATTTCAAATGGAAAAAAAGGCCTTTGTGTGAAAATACTCTCTGAAAAGAGAATGAACTTCATTGTGGATCTTTGGGTCCATTTTGAGCCCAACTTCAAGAGCAAGTTTTACATTAAAAGATACACAGTTATCTATATATATAAGTGTGCAATCTACAGATCAAAAAGAAACTGATTCATTGTAACAAGTCCGTTGCTAGGAGGCTTTAGGTACAATGGTCTAGGTGATTAAAACTGCAGAAAATATAATTGTGTCATCTTGTAGCAAAACAGTTGTAAAAATAGTCTTTTGTTTCTGAGCGTGTCAGAAAATATGGTTTGAGTGCCTGAGCTGTGATCCCAAGCAGCAAGCCCATAGTGTTTTACAGTATCATTATAAAACTGCAATGGGAGAGAGTGTTGCCAGGAGAGATACTCCAAGGATGTGACTGACAAAACTGGAAAAGTCCTTGCTCGTTAGGACATTGCTGAATTAGGAGCTGGGAGAGACCAACTGAACTGAGGCCAGGCCACGGTTATTCCAGGCAATCATTCCTGACAGGTCTGTTTATATACTTAATGGTATCGATTTTAGCTAAAGAGAGGGTCACCCCACACCAAAGCTCTCTGTAGCATAGTTGTAATGCAATTACTTTTACTCCCATTTATGATCTGATTTATTGAATTACCAACACATTTCTGACAGAACTGGCCTTTTGCTTTCATGCCGTTGGCCTGTAGATAACCTAATGTGTGTGATTGTGGACAGGTAATAGATTATCTTTGGAATATTTTTGGAAGCTGAGTTTTGGTTGAAGTTACACTCCTCTAGGCAATAGAGACAGCCTAAGTACTCTTGTTAGGTTTATTTTCAGTGTGATTAAGTTTTGCCTGTGGTTGTATTAACATTTGTTCTGGCATAACAGTAAGACAGAGGTGGTTAAGTGTGGATGTGGGCAGGATAATACTGTTCAATCAGTGTAAACTAATGGTAGCAGCCCTGCAGACACATGTCTAGCCAGAGCCTAAAATGGGATTTGGGGCATTCAAAGGACTGGGCAAATCAAGTGGGAGATAGTAAGATACTTTCTTTACCTAGATACAGCTTCTGGGGCTGTCTTTTCTGTGTTTAAAACAATTGCAGTGGATGCTCCTTTTCAGGACTTAAGTACTAGCTTCCTTTCTATAATCACATTACAGTATGTGGGATGTCAATACTCCAGCTGTAAACTGTTGCCCAGTAGTTCCAATGAATCCAAGCTCAAGAACTGGACTTTCAGCAAACTAGAGGACTTTCAGGTAGAAGTAGCTATTTTTAAAGCAATTTTTTGGAGTTCCAGAGTAGAGTTAGTCTGTACACATTAACATTGATTATTTGAAACTAATCCCTTCTGATTTTTGTAAGGAATTTTGTTGATAACTTTCTTTTGAATGTATTCAAAAGCAAAAAATAGTAGGAGGAATTGGTGGTGCTATCTAAAACATGATGGACCTATTCAAAACAAATGGTCTCAAGTACAAAACTCTGTGCATTCTTCTGTGACTAAGCCTACCTATTTCATAGTAGAAGTTAGGTACTGATGAACCACTCAAGAAGAAAGGGAGTGAATACACAAAAAAAAAAAAAAAGAAAAAAGAAAAAGAAGAGAAAGCATTGTCACACTGCAGGGATGAACTCTCAGTATTATCCTGCCATTTAAAGAATTTCTTGACGTATAGAGTGGCTAGTCTTCAAGACAGCTTAATACTCCCCAATTTCACAGAATCACGGAGTCATTGAGGTTGGAAGGGACCACTTCAGATCATCTTGTCCAACCCCTCTGATCAAGCAAGGCCACCTAGAACCTGTTGCCCAGGGCCACGTGAAGACAGCTTTTGAACATCTTCAAGGATGGAGACTCCACAACCTCTCTGGGCAACCTGTGCCAGTTCTTGGTCACCATCACAGTAAAAAAGTGTTTCCTGATGTTCAGTCAGAGCCTCCAGTGTTTCAGTTTGTGCCTATTGTGTCTTGACCTGAATTTGGATCAGTATTGCTCTTTCTTAATATGTTCACTTTTTTGTTGCTGTTCTTCAAATCAGTGGCTGAATTTTTAAGCCCAGCTTGAATATTGTAAAACTAAATAGAACTTTTAAATTTGGCCTAGTTGTTTCTTTCTTTAATCTCAACATTAGAGTGTTATTCAGCCAAGAAAACACTCAAACACCCTCCTTTTGTTTAGACCTAGTGCATTTTTCTACACTCCTTGCATTAATTCTAAATCCTAACTAATCCATGTTAAAATATTTCTGTGTGAAAGTCACACTTTTACCAAAGCAATCCTGTTTTGAGGATATGGTGCATAGGTCTTAGCTCGTCTTCAACAGAAAAGACCTTTGCATTTAAAATGTGTATTTTAAACATCAGTAAATTACTAAAATAACCTACCACTGAATATATCAATAGGTGTGAAATCCATGGTCACCTAAAGCCAGTTAGTTTTTGCATTTTCAATTGTGATAAACACAAAGAATTCAAACTAAGTATCTGTGATGTAGTAGCATAAAAGCTATTAACTTTCTGTGGGATTTAGACTTGTAAATGTACTAGAGAAATTTGCTGAGACCTCTGTGAAATATACTGTGGCTAGATATTATAAAGTGACTAATTAGCAAGTGTAATTTTTTTTCTGGAATATGAAGTATTTTATAATAAACTACTAATCCAATTGAAAACTGTAATTACTAAAACCTGTTTTCTTCTTCCATTAAATTTCAAATGTCATCAAAGCCCATCTTTGACCTTATACTTTACTGTCTGATACTTTATTTTTCTCACAGAATGATGAAAAGATGACTCATTTAACAAAAGGAAAATTAAATTAAAAAGTAGGACTTCATACAGTCTTGCTTCCTTAGACTTCAAAGATGAAGTGAAACGGTTTCAAAGCTTTCAAATAGTTAAATTATTCTCAGTGCAGTTTTTACTGATTCTTTATCATCTCATCTGTAAGATTTACATTAATCATAGCTGGAGACTTAGGTTCCAAGATGTAGCCATGATTAGGAACACAGAGTTCTGAGGTTGGTTCTTTAAACATTCAATTCTATCCTAAAACACTTGTTTAACCTCTTTCTGTGAAGTAGAAAGGCTACAGTGGGAATGCATTCCACCTATTTTAGGCAGTTGTCATGGGTGGAATGAAAGGATTGCCCCATGTAGTGCCTATTCCTTCCTACTGACCTGGAGGGCGTACAGGAAGCTTGTTTAGGTAGGACATACAGTTACTGCAGGTTTAAAACAAGACTCTAATCCCTCACAATTGAAATATCATGTACCTTAACACCTCCACAGGGTCTCTGGCTATGCTTCTGCAGAGGAAACATTTTCTCAGTTACATTTATCTCCTGTTCTGTTTGCTGTTAGTGGTGTAACCTCTATTGATACCAGCTGTACTGCCTCAAGTTCACACAAAGTGATGTGGCATTTTTGTCTGCTAAAGGATCAGAAGAATCCAAGTACAAGAGAATAGCATATTTCCCTGAACCTTGCATGTCACCTCTCTTCCTCCCTGGTTTTGTTGAGTTGAAGCCACACTTTAGTCATCATGCTGCTTACATAGGGATTAGAAGCAGAAATAGCTTTTGGTATTCTTTAAGAAACAGAGCATGGATAAAGATAGGATAAATAAAACACTGTATGTCCTTGTTCTCAAGGAGAAAGTGATCATTCTTTTTGCAGAAAATAGTGGCTTGGATTGCTTGATATCATATGTAATACATAACCTGAGTCAGTACTGGCTTCTATATAACTGTTTGTGAAAATAATGCTAATTCAGTACAATTGCAAACCAAAGCAGAATGTGGCTAAGCTTGTAATTTAAATGAAACATTCTGGTACTGATAGTACCACATACCAAAAGCAGAGCAACTTGTGTAATATTAATTGATGTATAGGTAATAAAATAATTAATAGGACTTTTATATAGAATTTTCAAATATTTAAATTGTCTGGTTTCGTGAGCTAAGAACATAGTACACATCTCTGAATATTGCAATTATTAAAAATGTTTGGATTTTTCCTCACAGATTTCAATGGTAAATGAGACAATTTTGATCACTGATCTGACTGACTGCCCAAATCAGATCATGCAGTTCTACAGTTGTACCTCAAGACCTGCTTGATCCCAAAAATCAAGTCACAGAGAACCACCCAAACAACTTAGCAGACCTTTCCAAACTTGTTAATTATCTTCAGCTTTGATAACATATGAATATGGAACTGAGTCAGTACCCACTATTTGTGGCTTTGGTCAGGTATGAAGAACAAAACCCAAAGCAAGTAAAAACTGTATTTTTGCTCCCTTTCAGTGAATTTCTACTTTCTGTAAGACTGTAGATATTTGAAATGTGTTCTAGAATTCAAAATATGGAAAAGTAGTCTCCACAGAATATTTTCAGCTCATAATATCATAACACGTAGCCAGATACAATGTGAATTTATAATTACAATTGCCAGATGAAAGTTTAATGTAATAAAACAATGGGGTTTTTTTTCAAAAGCCAGTGGGTTGCTCAGTAACAAACAGAAGACTCATAGCTGCACAAAGAAAACATTGTCAGAAATATCCAAGTATTTTTAAACAAAATAGGACTAATTAATTATAAAAGGCATGCTAACTCAAAGTGCTAGCCTCATCTCCCTTTTCTCCCTGTGCCTTTAATCATAGAATTTAATTTTTATTCCTTTGCTGAAAAAAATCTGTTATTTTCTGTCCTAACTTTTGCAACAGACATGGGTTCAAACTTACTGCCTTAATAAAACAAAAGAAAAAACAAAGTTCTAAAAATTCCTTACAGGAATCAAGAAAGTTTTTCATATCTGTACCATACACACAAGTCAAAGTAAGCTAAATCTATTTTGCTCACAAAAACTAATTTGATGAGGCACCGCATAATGACTAATAACTGCAGTAAAACCATAAAAACTGTTCCTTTTTTTCATATACTGTAACTTCTTTCACCACTGCAAAACCCAGAGAGTTTTGATAACTTTCAAAGGTCAGTTAATCTTACCTTTTGCAAAACTGTGGTATTCTGGTGGTAGCTTCCCATATTCGGAAGATTCCCGTGAGTATATAAATATTCAGCATTCCATATTCCTAGTTTACCCTTTTTCATGTTCAAGGTGTTATTCATATTATGCTTTTTTTTCCTTCTAAAGTTTAAAGTAAAAAAACCCCCAACCCTGATACACTATCCCTTCAAAATAGCAATTCAAACCCTGCAACTGACCCAACCTCAGCATTTTTAAAGTTTTCAATACACTTTTAAAAATAGTTCATATTATCAAACAAAATGGGTTGGGCTCCAGTTTAACCTTTCAGAGCCTTGATCTAACTAACAGCATGCTGTTAGAATGATAAAGCATCAAGAAGCCCTGCAGACATCTGTGGAGCTCTGTAAGGATGCAACAGTCTGTTCACACATTATTAATTGCAGGATAGGTCTCTAAATTTGTTTATCAGGCAGGTTAACTGGCAACAGCAACCACCACAAAACCTCGATTATCAAACTCCTTCTTTCACGTAAAGATTGAGAGTAGCTGAAAACCTGAAAATGACTTTGTATTACAAGTAGGCAAAATGGTAACTAGGGAAAAACTTAGAGGTATCAGAAATGAAATTAAAAACTGCATATATTTTAAATGGCAAAAATTAATGTTAGCTAGGTTATCTATCCTGCAGTCATGATCATTCTGCTGTGAGTGAAGTTTCCTATAATGACCTCATTTGAAGGTAGTAATGCCTCTATATAAATTTTGTTCCTCTGGAAAGAAGAAAGAAGACTCAGAATTGTCATCAGTTTTTCCCAGTTAAAATTCCACACTATGCTTTTTGATATCAGTGCTGTTTCCCAAGACTCTGATGCTGAAGTGAATTAACAACATCTTATTTTATTCCCATATCTGAAAGTGTCCCACATCTCCTGGATTCTCACAGTGTGGTCCAAAAATGAAGTAGAATTTTTTTTTTTTTTTAAATAGAAAGTGAAAGGAAAAAGCATCAGTTCAAATATCAAAGATTAAAGAGGGTCTAAAATGAACCAGAGAACTTGACTGAAATAGAAGAACCAGCTGGGAAGTTAGGCTGATTATAGTTAACCTGGATTGCTTATCAGTTTCTGCAAAAAACCAAACAGTATTATCACACTAATGTGGAAAAGATTAAAAAAAAAAAAATCTAACAAAAACTCCCCAAATCCCAAGTCCACAAATCCATCCGTTTCCTGACAAAGACTTTGAGTTCATCATCTTAGTTGCAGACCTGTGAATCTTAACACCAGCATTTGCACAGGTTTCCTTCCAGAGGCTATGGAGCACTATGCTGACTTCTCAAAAAAAAAAGTTTGCTTACCAAAGGGTGTGACTTGGAGTTTTTAATGGATTTAAAACAAAGTAAAAGTAACACAGAGCAGGAGAGATTCATGTGATAAAATGCAGATGGCTACAGCTGAGCTTATCACAGTGGTCCTTCTTCATTGTCAGAGTACAGACATGAACCTGTCTGATCCGAGGTGATATAGAAGCCTTTACTTCTTCCTGATGACTTCAAATGATCCAAAAGCAAGCAGCTCAATGTCTTGTAGCCATCTCAAGTTAGGCAACATGAAAATCATGCACGCTGTCCCCCCTACATCAACTTTCAGTCTGCTCACCACAAACTTGGGCATGTCAGCTTTTCCAAGCTGATGACTATTGCTATGACAGAGAAGTCCCTCAAAATCCTTCCCTTTTGTAGTTGTCATCTGCGAGTTAACAGTCTACACCTTTGAAGCAACTGAGTCATCAAAGCAACCTATGTCTGTCTGCATAGATGAGGCATTTTCTAATTAAGAGATTCTCCATTTTTTCTCCAGGAGCTTTTGTCTGCACCATAGTTTTGTCTCCTCTTTGGTCTCTTCTACAAATCCTCTACATGCATCTCCATTGTAAATTTGCTAGTTTTCTGCTGTGAAAAAACACATGGGTGAGTAATACAACTTTAATGCAAGATAATGAGTCTCCATCTCTGGAGATGTTCAAAACCCTCCTGGACACTTTCCTGTGCAACCTGGTGTACCTACTTTGGCAGGGGGGTTGGACTAGATGATCTCCTGAGGTCCCTTCCAACCCTTACCATTCTGTGATGCTGTGATTCTGTAATACTGAGATTTCCCATGTGGTTATCCATGAGCCAAAAAAAGGTCATACTTGTTAGAAAATATATTTTCTATTTTTGAACGAGTAGTGTATGGCATAAGTAATTCTAAGCAATTTAAATTCCAAATATACCATTGTACATCACATATTTTGCTCTCTTGTCACCTTTCCAATTGTCTTTTTATACTCTAGTACTAAAGAGAATTTTTTAGTGTACCCACTTTCCTGGTTTACCTTATGCATTTTCAACCACTGGGAGCAATTATTAATATTAAAATTATTAGGGAGTGTGTGCAATACATGTTTTAATTATTTCAACATTTTTACCACTTTTAAAATAAAAAAGCCGTCACTGTCAACCTGTTAAATTTGCTTCTCTTTTATATTTGTTTAGACAGTATTACAAAGAGTTGTTTTAATATCTCTTTAATCCTATAGTTTTTTCCCTACTTATCCAGAATTTTTAATATTATGTTGATTTATCTCACATTATTTATCTCCATTATTGAAAATAACTCTGGCAGCACAAAATAATAATTGATAACTAGGAAAATCTTTCTCATGACTTAGAACACAGAGATTCCTTTTTAATATCTCTGCTTAGATAATAAAAGGAGAAGAATCTTAACTTGTTTTCTCTGGTGTCCATTTGTTTGGAAGTACTCCCATAAGCAGCAGTAATGTCTCAGTGCACATAGGTCTTGTCACTATCTTTCTTTTTTACAAGCTTTATTTGGAGAGGCTTTTTGGAGCTGGTGTTACTCAAACCTGATGTAATGCCACTTCTCAGGTTTATATATGTATATATGAGCTCTGTTGCTTTCGAGAACCTATTACTCAAGCCCTGCTTCATTCCAGCAAAGACCTCTGTATTTTCTCACAACCAGGGCAATGTAGAAAACATCAGAAAATTTGTGCCTCTGAAGATAATACTTTTAGAGAATGTAGTGATGGTAGAACAGAGCATCTACCTTCCTCCTGCCAGAGCTCCCTTTTTAGCTTGTGAAACTGTCCATGTGACATAGAAATTTCTCATTAATAATGAAAAGTAACTTGATATCAAGTATTGCTTTTAATCTTATGTGTTACTTTTATTTCCATAGCACTTAGGAACTTTACCAATAAACAGACACCTGCATACACCAAGCCCTGTACAAACACAGGTTTTAAAAAAAAGAAATCTTTACCTCCATGCCCAAATTTCTACATCAGCACAGAGGGAAGGACATCAGATGGCTGCCAGCAAAGGGATAGTACAGAAATATTGAGGCTCTCAGCATCATAGACCTTAGGAGAGGTCTAAGCACATTGGCAGTCTAAATCATACCAGGCACTTTTAGTGTATAAACATCACAGTAAAGGGAGGATTTGATAGAGAATAAAGAGGTGGTTTTGTGGCTTTTTACTTGGAGCTCTGTCCAAGTGTGGTGGGTAGAGTAGGAGAAAGCAAGATGTTGTTTGACTTGCAAAAGTGTGCAATCTGTTTAAAACATGTTGGTCAGCAGAAGGCTATTCTGCCTCTGACATTGGGTCAGGAGGCGTAGGATTTTTCCCACCTACCTCCCTAACACATAGACAGATGGTCTACCCTAGTCACTCAGGCTCCATCAGTAATCAGGGGAAAGAAATGGGCAATGTTTGGAGGAGATGTATCCCCCCCAAAATCAGCCATCTGCAATGGATGAGTGTTACTGCCTGTTCTGCAGCAGTGCCTGCCTCCTGCCCTTGGTGCCCTTGACAGACTTGAGCTAACAGCCTTACATATCCAACTGCTAGACATTTAGACCTAGGGAGTTTGGCCTATGGATGGGATTTATTTTGTCTTGGTTTAGCAATTTATCAATTAGGCAGTTCAACCTGCTTTTGAATGCTTGAACTTTAAAATTATTGGAACAGTCAGATAGTTGCTCTTTATACTAAGGCTTTTAGCATGCATATCTGTGAAGGTGTACAAAAAGAAATCAAGGTTTTCAGAGGCTTACCTGAAGGGTCTGCAAGTTTCCATAACATATACTTGAACCTCAAATCAAAACATACTATATAGATATATTATACAGGTTAGAGCATATTGTTTCTGTTTGAATTATAAAAACAATGAACTATTCAGTGAATTTATGCTCTAGATTTGAAATGTTTAATGCTAGGTAATAAGAGTAATTTACAATTAAATATCTTCCAAAACAAACCAGACAGGTTTTTACACCTGATAATATTGTATGTTTAGAGCTTTTCTAACACAGGAGTGATGTAAATACATCAGCCTGTGCAATTAAATATTTTAAGTGTGGTCTAAGATACATAAATAGGATCAGAGTTTGCAAAAGAATGTGTAAATCAGACAGTTCAGGATAAAAGCATATGGAGGGTTTAACAGGAATTTTTCTGTTTGTGATTGGAAGGCCAAATCTTTTTGAAGGGAGGTGTTTAACTGATCTGTCATTATTTTAGTACCGATAGGGAGAAAGTTCCCACTTGCTCTGATCCATCTGCTGACATAAACAATAGAAACCAAATTTTGTATTGCTATTTGAATAAAGGCATATATGATTAGCTGGACTTTTTGAAAGAAGATATTAAATATTTTTATCATATTATGTTGAGCTGACCTAGATTTTCCTGTGGGCTTGGTGCACTCTGGTGTAGCGGTACTGCTGGCTGCCGTTTGCACCTGGTCCTGAGCAGCCCATTCCCAGAGCAGCATACAGCTGCTGGGAGGCAGCAACTCTCTTCTCAGGCAGCAGTGGGTGACTGGGTGCCTTTTCCGCAATGTTTTTGTCCTTGTTATGTCCCTGGTGATGTGTCGTTTCAGCACAGATAAAATGCACTTGGGAATCCAGGCAGGACTTGTGAGGGAGATGTGTTATTTGAATTGTATTCTTGTGCTGCGCTCATGCCTCATTTCATTTGTACTGGTTCATTTAAGATAGCATACCTGGAAAAGGGAGAAAGCCACTGAATTTCCATGCTGAGCAAGACAAAGACAGTCTTAGGCAGAGCGCAATTCTTCAGCTGCACTTTGCAACTAAATAGTGCTTCCTGTGCTTCAAAGTTATATTTATGGTCTCCTCTATAATCTTTCTTAAATAACACAGAATTTGGAGAAATTTACTAATGTTCCTGGACTTCCTGAGACCACTGATGAGGAAAGATAAGATTAATGTACTTGTATGTGTTAAAATATCTTCATCAAATCAACTCTGCAAACATTTTTCTTCTCAGGAGCACAACACTGCAACAGAACAACTATTCCAGGAAAAAGAAAATAATTTTTCACATTTTATCCTTTCTGATGTTTCAATTCTATTACAGTGGCAGCTGCTAATTGCTAAATTATATGAGTCACTTGTTGGAAGTTTCTATTAGCATGTTATTATCTCTGTTGAAAAAGGGAGATTAGCTTAGCACTTCAGTTACAGGACCTAGGCAGGATTTCATACAGCAAAATATCAACATGCATAGCACAAAGTTTTCTCCTAAGGCCAGACAGGTATGGGAATTTTTGTTTTGACTCTTAATAAGAAATAGCATCAGAATATAGAAACAAAGTCTGTAGTGCTGAAACATTAGATATTAAGTTATCAAATTTATGAATTACAGATTTTTTACTTTTATTTCAAATTAATTTCAAGAGAGTTTTTTTTGCTTTTTAAAAAATATTCAGTCGTGCAGCAAAAGCTTTCCGTTCTCTGTTATTAACTAGTTACTAGATTAAATAAATATTTAAAATAAAATTTGTTGTCAGACTCATAGTACAAAATATTATGTTAGAAGCAGCATGTAATTAAGGTGTTTCCCTTAGCAGAAATTAAAGATTTTGGCAGTCATGAAGTCGTAAAAAACCCCTGTTGTCTGTGTGATTTATTTTGCAAGTATGAAGTTTTCTACTCTTTTTTCCCATTTTGTAAACATTCAATTACTCTGATTTAAAAAAATCTGACTGCAGCACTAGAAAGTCATAGTCCTGCCCTGAAGGGTTTATAGTCTAAAAGGCAGAATACAAAAAGGATTAAAGCACACAGTATCTGTGTGATTAAGGCTATGGTTCATGGCTTTAATGATGGTGTCTTCTGTAGAATCCTAACTAGCCATTAGCTTTTTCTTATTTTTTATATATATCCTGTATCTTTTTGACCGCATTTACCTGTTTGTTCTCTACTTCTCACATAGAATTATTCTCTACAATGTATCTCCATCTTTCCAACTCCCTTAACATCCTTCTTCTCTACCTTGTCCTGGCTTTTGAACAAAAGAAAATAACAAAAAATGCCATCAGAGAAAGACCACAGCACCAATCTTGACTCTGAACATGGAAAATATTTTTTTAATCTAATAATTCAAAGGAATCTCTTTTCTTCACATGATAGCCATATGCCATGAAGAACACACAGCTTTGGTTTAGGGCAAAAAATATGAGAAGTAGAGAGGGGTTGTATGTAACGATGGGGATTGTTCATATTCCTCAGATTATGAGATTCATTTCCCAGAGACTGAAGGATCTGAAGTTTCCTCCTGGTGTGCACTTCGGCAAAAGCAGATGACAGGCTGTCCATCTGATAGTGAGGTTACTGCAATGACATGATAAACTGCTTCTGTTTCCAAGTATGAATGAGAGACAGCCCTCAGAATGGCAGATCCAGCCACAAATCTGACCTTCATATACAGGAGATTTTATACTTTTTATTGTTATTTTTGTCTGATCTTTATTCAATATACAAATACATACAGGCTTTTCTTTTTCAATTACAGACTGCTTTTTTAAATCACCTCAGCAACCCAGCTGGAACAGATTTTCTAGATATTTCGGCAACCAGCAATTCTCATTCCCATGTTCACTGACAGATAGTCAGAAGAGCTTAGCACTGAAGATAAGATCTCCTTAGTCATTGCAGCCAGTTCTCTGCCCTTGCAGGCAAACAGGACACATAAATCCCTTTCATAAGCTTATTTAATTCAATTTTAAACATGTGAAAAAGTTTTGGTCCAGTTACTCTTTCTGGAAAGTTGTTTCAGACAGGTCTGTCTGTCAGTTGCTCTTGTACAAGCATTGTTCTTTAGCATAAACAGTTTTATTTGCTCTTAGCATTTAACCCAGTATATATTTATAAGCAGCCATATATTTTCTTAGCCAGTGTTTTGCCAGGCCAAACAAGCAAAGCCTTTAACACTCCGTCTGATCCCAATGGTGCTATTCTGCACCTTTTCCAAGTCAGAAGATGCTCTTCTTGAGCATTGGTGACAAGCATTATGTGCCATACCAAAGATAAACACCTTCTACAATGGCAGTGATGCTTCACTACCTGTACAGCTACTATTGCCTAGTATTGTATTTTGTTGTTTCATACTGATGGCTCATTGTTACCTCCCCTCACAATTTCCATTCATTACCTTCTAACTTGCACCACAAGTTCCTCAAATCCTGGATTCATCCTGGCCAACGACTTTTCTTAGGACTTCGTGCTCCTTGTGTAGACTATGAAGAGATGTAAGCATTTCCAGTGAGGGTTCAGAACAGAATTACCTTCTGAAGATGCCTCTTTCTGTCTCTTTTTATTGGTTTCTGGGTAACAGAATTCTTAAGTAGATGAAGTGAGTGAGGTGCCTGAGTTAAAGGTGATTGATACAGATCTCAGTACATGGCACCTGGTCCATTCCCTGTCATCTGTGTCCTTAGGGTCTTCAAGCTCCTGCTGTAAGTGGGCAATATCCCCCTAGGTATCAACGGTGCCTATTTGTTCTATGTTACCAGCAAATTTGTCAGCACAAGATATGCCGATTTCATTCATGGAAACACTGAAAATCTTAAGGCTGAGATCTAATCCACAGCAAAGTCTGCAAGAAATCTGCTTGCATGCTCCCTGGGTAGCACTATGCAGTACCTGTAATTCTGGGCAGCAGTGTATGGCATGTTTATTTCAGAAGGATATACAGAACAGGTGCTCGGTGTGCCACCATGCCAGCCGTGCCAATTGTCCGCAGAATGATTCCTTATAACAAAGTTAAGATCTCCAGTAAAAGACAAAAGTCATCATTCTTTTAAGTGCCACAAAACAAATCAGCGGGAACAAACTACCAGTGACTAGGTTTTCCTTTTTGTTAAACATGATAAACATTTGTTAAACAAGGTAAACAATACAGTGTTAGAAAGGCCTTGCTGCAGAATCTGCAAGTTGATATGGCAGCTCTTCCAAAGCTTTGGAAGATAGCTATCTTTGGTCAAAATTCACTAATGTCTTGGTGTTTTGCTTCCACTTAAATTGAGACAATTTCCATTCCTATTATCTGTCCTGCTTTTGCAAATTCAACAACATTATCTGTATTGACAAGCGAAGCAAGTGCTCATTTAGTTTTGAGGACCTTCCAAGACTATCTTTGATCTTGACCTTCTCAACATTTTTTTTTCCTGGCTTTATTTTAATTAAAATGGTTGAGAAATGCTTGCTACTATTTCAAATAACCTTTGAAAGCTCTGGCAGAGCTTGACTTTCTGTCCTCTTGAACTCTTGAAATATGACTGTTTTTTCTAGTATTTCAGTGGGAGGTGAATGCTAACCTCTTCTGAAAATCTAGCTCCAGGAGTAAGTTCCAAGCTCATAAAAATTCTAGCCTGAATCCTTAAGTATTTTCAAAAGCATGCAAGAAATGAAGAAGGTTAATTACCAGTGACTTTCATGTAAGTCATTTCGATATTTTTGAAATTTTTATCGGAAGTGTAAAGAGTGTCAGTCATGTAATCTGAATCTTTTGTAGTTAGCTCATTTTGTATACAATGAAGAACTACTCGTTTATACCTTCTGTATTTTCAAGTATAAAAAGGCTAAAATTTTTCATTAACAGCTTTCCATATATACTTATGATCAGTATCATTTCACTGCATATGTTCCTTATTTACTATTTCACACTTTTGTTTTGAGTAAAAACAAAAGTTACAACATATCAGCTTGTAACATTTTCACTTGCTGGTTTCTCTGAAAATTGTCAACATTTCTTTTAATACAAATTAGTAAAAAATGTCATATTTTAGAATCAAGAACTGAAAAGATCAAAGCCACCTCCTAAATCTTATTGGGGTTTGCACTAATAATTATAAGACTGTTCCTTCAAACTAGTTTGAGGCATGTTTAAAAATGATGATACCATTTCATGATTCTACATTCTGGATTATTACTGAGGAACTAACTGCAAATATCCTGTCACTTTTAATACAGGCAATATTTTTACTTCTGTTTCATATATAACCACTGGCAGTAAACTGGAGATTTAAAATGCTTTTTAAAATGAGACCTCTTAGTATTTCTTATTGAGTACACACACGATGATTCTGACAGCTGGATAAACACTAAATAGACTTTTTCCTAAAATACAATAACTTTATAGAAATTAGAAAGTGAGAATCTGGCATACTCTCAAGGTTATATAAAGACAAAGCAATTAAATACCAAGACTGTGTACATAAAGGAAAGAGTTCCTGTCTCTATACTTTAGACACAATCTACATATACTGGGATGGAGTAAACCATGTCCCTGAGCACCACATCTACATTTATAGAGCCATACAGTCTGACAGCTTCCATCGTCTGGGAGCCAGACTCAGGACTGGTTATTTAATTAAAAAGTAGTAGTTTCTACAAAAGTAGAGGAAAGAAGTTTAATGTGCAAATCCTTTTTTTTATTTGACATTATGTGAATGTGGCATATGGGAAAGCTGCCCTGTGCTGCCTTTGGGAGGTGCCCCATCATTCCCAAGCCATGGGAGTTCCAAATAACACAACATACGTTGACAAGGAAACCTAGTAGCAAAACAGCTTTAAACAGAAAGTGATTACTGGAAGCTTTATCCTTGGTCTTACACACATAGGGTGTGATGTCTTGTGTTTCAGCGGCTTTGTAGTTGGGATGCTCAAAGGAACCTGAGCAAGTATTGTTGTTCGGTCACTGAGTCACATTTGGCTGCTGATAGGGCAGGAAGATAGTCCAAGTCCAGTGGGGAACTTCCATATTGAAAACAAAATTACCTCAGACACAACTGATCTTCCTTTGCGAACCAGTTATTAATGGTAATTAATACCTCTATTTCTAAAAGCAAGGGAAAGATTTGTAAAGAATATAGGATGGAAATATTCAGAGTGACAAACATAGATTATATCTAATGCCTGTGGAATCAATGTGATGATTTATCCTGGTTGAAAATCTAAATTCTGGAACCTACAACTAGCCCGATGAAGACCGCTAAATTAAGTAGTCTCCCTCTCTTTCCTATGCTTGCACAAGAACTTGAAGTTTGGTACCAGTATAACTACTGGCCTCGTTCTTTATTTCATGGTCTAACATTCTAGATATTAACATGTAATTGAAATAAATGTTATTGCCTTTATTGTCTAGTATCGTGGAAGTGTCTCATGAATATTCTCATGTTATTATTTCAAAATTTTTAGGTATGCAAAAAGCTTCCAATTTTACTCACTTTTTACTCTATAAGAAATGTGGCTAACCATTTTTGTGCTCTGAAACAACCATGAAAAGAAACAAAACCAGCAATAGAATAAGTATTTCATTCTTTCTGGTATTTTGCTCTGGAAAGCTAATATGAACCACTGGAAAATGTTATAGCACCTGACCTCAAGGAATAGTCATTTACAATTTAAATTTATGTAATATTCCTTACGCATAAGAGGTTCAGGGGAAAGAAAGAAAAAAAAAAAAAGGTGTGCAGTCCTGCTCGTAAACACATGGAGAAAACTGCCCCTGAAACTGCTATTCCAATCTCCTTTTTCTTTAGCAACTCTGTTTTCATTAAGATTATATTGTATTGTTGGTTTTTCATGACTGTCCTGCCAGTCTTATGTGGACTTTAAACAACGGTAAACATCAATAAATAACTTTTAAAATTAAGATCTCAAAAAGCAGAAAATAATTTATTCCTTTTAAGAAGCCTTTAAGTCTCAGTTCAAAAGGAATAGCCTTATATTATCTCTCATATTTTAAGCCGTGGTGAGGAATAGATATGTTGGTAATTGAAGGTGTTAGTGTCTGTCCCAGCAGAACGACAACTCTAGGCTCTTTCATGTGTTTGATGTGAAGTTGCAGAAGGAAGGAAGGAGCACCAGAAGAGAGCTGGTAGGGCCCACACATCTGCTTCCCTGGGATCTCATGAAAGAAATGTGGCTGTAGGAGTTAACTGTGAAATAAGTTTTCTTACCAGCCTCCTCTCCTCATCCATGGAGCCCAGCATTCCTCATCTCTAGTTGGCTGAATGCAGGAAACTGGAAAGCATTTTAGCAAAAATCTTACAGTCTGTGGAATTTTCCTTGGTGATCAGATTAATTTTTTCCTTTCACATCTAGTCATCATTAGTGCTAGTGTGTGTCTTGACTATGGTGTCTCCCAGACTTTCAGACTTTACAGAGTTACTCGAAATCTAGTATTGTCACACTGAGTAATAACCCAATAAAGCGTCTCTCTGTTCTTTTCAAACCTAAGTTAGATACTTCCAGTGGCCTTCCTCCCATTCAGAGCCTTCTGGATTCATCTCCATTAGGGCTTTAGGTTGGAACAAAAGTATGAGCTTTAAGGGAAGCCCTGAGTGTCCTCAATTACCTTGTCTCAAGATTTATAAAACAGTTCTGGGGGATGGGGACTGGATTTCTTTTGGAGGAAACTCAATGGGAGGCTCCCCTCATGGGTGCATTACATGCAGTGCAACCACAAACATACATAGGTGTAGGAACCAAAGACTGGTCCTTCAAACACCTTCAAGCTGCATGCTTCATGACAATGTTCAACCTAGCTAGATAATATCCCTGAACCACAAGTTACGTGGGATTAGGGGGCTCAGCACCACCTATTTTGGTCTGCTAATCCACACCTTTAATGTGAAATTTGGTGCTTTCATAGACATACCCTGAGGCTCACAGCTAGATTCCCCTCTTCTTAGAGCATCCGTTTTATATAAATATATATTTTATACTGAGTGCAAGCACAGGGACTATCAGCAAAATTGAAATTATGTCTTTTTTCTACTTCCTAAAAATGCTGTAATGTTATCATCTATGGAAATTAAATGCTTACAGAATGTGATTTTCAGTCAGACTCTGTTACTCATTCAATTTTCCAGCAGGACTGATTGATACTGAGTGGGTGGCAATCAAGTAACCTGCCAAGGTCACACACTGAGTCATTGCTTTCCCTAAAACAGCAGCCCAGCATCCTGCTGGCTATCAGTCCTGCTTAATACAGGCAGCCTCCACCTGTTAAGAATGAACAGAAAAGGCCATATAACTACCAACCACTGAAGAAAAATGGAACAACACTTAATGGTCCCCATGTTAATGGATCTAGTTTTCTGGTGAACACTAAACAAAGGCAGAAGCAATTCTGTTGAGCAGATTACTGAATAACATTTTCTTCTGCAGTGATCACAGTCAAATTATTTTGTTGGCCAATTTAACATGCGCAGTGCTCTTTTAGAATGCATTGTAAAATATATTTTTTTAAGATTAATGAGTATTTAGGATTAAAAACATAGACCTGTGATTTTCTTATTCTTGACCTACTTTGATAAAGATGAATGTTTAAGTTGCCCTGTGTAAATTATAGTGTGTAGAAGAGTGACATTCTTTTATCTATGCTTCTTGTGATGAAATTATCTCTTGTATTCTTAGTGATGCCTCATCTCCTGCTGCCCAAGTATGCTGTTTTGCTCCATATGAAGTCTAAATGTGAAGAAAATTATACTTTTGCCATTCAGACCAGAATAACTGAAGCATTGTACTTTTTAGTCAGAATTACTGGAAATATTTCATGCCACTTGATTCTTCCTTGTGCTCAGAATCATCAACTAAATGGATGAGAAAAGAGCAGTGAAGCCTGTAAGCGTGTTAAGAGAAAACAATTATGAAATGCTTGATTATGTCACTCAGTGGCAATGTAAGCATACTTTGAAGGTAAGTA
>NW_010317001.1:0-40425 GCF_000700745.2 Antrostomus carolinensis | reverse complement strand
ATGAAATTATCTCTTTCAAAAGCAGAATAACATGAAAAGAGAAAGACCTTGACACAAGTTATAACCTTGAAATGGTTTAGATTTAAAAAAAAAAAAAAATGTTGCCAGATGGTTTTACAGCCATGAGAAAATAGAGAGATACAACCTTAGAAAACTCACCCACCAACTTGGAAAACATCCTCTTCAGTTCACAGCAGCTCCTACAGATGCAGGACCCTATCCTCTCATTATTCCTACACATGGAAAAGATTTAAAAGAAGCCATAGAAAAGACCATGATCGGGAACAGTCACAGGAAGCCCACTACTGGGTCTTTTTACGCTGTCATGCTCACACTTTGCATTGCAAGAGGAGCAGTCCATTTCGGGGGTGGTGTCCAAGGGGCCCCCAAACCTAGAAAACCTCCAGCCTTGCCTGGAGACCTGCTCCTCAGCCAGATTTGGGTAGCACTGCCGCAGCCCATCACCTCAGGCGAGTGGGTCATTGAGCCGTGTCCCAACTGGAGGATCTCTGCTCTGAGCTTACTCCGCTTTTTCTGAGAATCCTGCTGACCTGCAAGGCAGGTGGTGGAAATACCAGTCTTTTCCATGAAACCAACCTGTCACCCAGTGAAAAACAACTGCAGAACAGAATGTTTAAAGATAAACAAAGTTTTTAATTCTGCTTTAATTCATGCACTTGCCCATTTAAATGACATTGACAAGATCATAAGAATTGGTTTGCGGAAAGGAAAAGCTTTCTCCTTGTCAAAAAAAAAAAAAAAAAGCATTGTTCAAGCATAGAATAAAGAAAGTAGCCACTTTAAATCTTTAAATATTCATTTTTTTTTTTACCTATGTGATCTAAAAAAAAAATTATTTTCATTTTTCTTTTCCTTGAGTAATTAAATGCAATGTTTTCAATGCAAATATGCAATTAAACAATGTATCTCAGTGAAATCAGCAAAATACAAGGTTAGGACCCCAAATTCAGGCAATAATCTTTGGAAATGCTGACTATAGAATGTCTGTTTGCCTGATATTCAAATCACTGTTCGGTGCAATCACATAAAAAGCATTAACAAAGTGTCAGGTTGTGCCTGACTGATTTTGAACATCTGCCTGATACGCAAATCTTTATTAATCTTAAGCATCTCTTTTCTCAGTGTTCTGCTGCTTTAGATCCAAATCATCAAGATATATTTCTTCAGAACAAGCATTTTAAGTAACTATTATGTCACATAGTATGTGATGACTAATATCTCTCTTGCTCCAGAACAAGAACCAAGTATTTTCTTGTTACTTCTAACAATCTCTAGCAGTTGCTGTAATTTAAACATATATTACATTTTCTCTTTGAAACAGATTATTTAATGTCAAATATTATCTTGACACTTTGTTTTCAATCACTCTTGAAGTTTGCTATGCATATTCTTAAGGAGAATTCTTATGAATAGAACAGAATTTACACAGTTCAAGGCACACTCTGTAAGTGACATTGTCACTTTAGAAATTCCACTATAGACCAACCAAAATTAAGAAGAATAT
The DNA here is from genome assembly GCF_000700745.2 of Antrostomus carolinensis. Lineage (NCBI taxonomy): Eukaryota > Metazoa > Chordata > Aves > Caprimulgiformes > Caprimulgidae > Antrostomus > Antrostomus carolinensis. Next base: position 38,900 of record NW_010317001.1, on the reverse strand, counting down.
GGTAATCCAAGCTGCACAGAAAAAACTATATAGATTTCAGACTAACTTCATCAAAGCAATCTTTCAGACACCACAGTGGAGTGTTCCTAAACAGCTATGAATGTATGCAGTTTTATCAGTTTCAGATAAAACTAGTTATTCATCCAAGAGATGACCTTCTCAGGAAGAGGAAAAAATAGACTTTTTTTTTTTTTTTTTCCCAAAAGCCTCTCCCTGTTGGGCTGTCTAGTGGTACAGGAACTGCAGAGATCCCTCTAGCTCCAAAATCAGAGAGAGGGACCAATAAAGCTGTTTTTCCAGAAACTCTTTGCACCTGGTGTGAAGGGCCATGCATTCCCCTTGTCATTCACATAGGTGCTTCAGCTGCTAAAGGTCTGGGATGGTTTCAACTCATTTGCCGTGTTGCTGCTGTTTTGTGTGGACAAAGCAGATTCAGATGCCTCAGAGAAAAACAAAAGTAAGGAGGCCAAGAACTTTAGATGCTGTCTGGGGATATTTTGCTAGTCATCTACAGTCTGAACAATTAAAAAAACAGGCTACCCAGTGCACTGTGTGCTTTGCTGCCCTGGAGTGTCTAAATCTATAACAGGATATTTTACAGTGCTTACTGGAGACCTTGTTTCCTCCTATATAAATAGATAAAATAAAAATGGATCCTGTCAAGGAAGTACAGATAATTTATTCATTAATATAGCTAGTAAATAGGAATAAGACCATGAAAAGAGTTATTAATGAGAACCTCAACCCCTCAAAATATTTCAGTAGAGAAAAAAAAGTAACCTGTCATGTATGTGGATGCAATAATCCCCTCAAAACAGATCAAAACTCCAATGAGAAACAGAAAGTCTGTTTGAAGTTACTCTTTTTCAGTGGGCAACTATGATACAGGTCTTGCATCATGGTTAAAAGACTAGTAGCTTTATAAATCTGGAGTAAATTAGATAATTTACCAAACACCTAGTTATTACGTGCTGCCTAATGGGATGCTCATAAGTACACCTAAAGTGCATTATTGTTAATGTAGTAGATATTGTTCAAAAGACTTTAAAAGAACCAACTTGCTTGAAAAAGACAGTTTCAGATTCTGAAATCTTTCCAGAGCTTTGTTCGTTCAAAGACAATAGCTGGCAGGCTGCCTAAGAAAGTGAGTGTGATAAAGAGAAAAATATTATATCTGGCACTTCTTTTGCAGGAAACTGACTCTTGTGTCTCATTTTTCTGCTCTGCTTGATAATGTAATAATTCTCATGAAAGGAATACACAGAAATATAATGAAAAATGATATGATTGTGCAGTGAAAGATAGAGCTATTTGAAACTCTGTGGTTTCAAAGTATTGCACAGTGCTTTAGCTGTGTGGCTGTCTCTTGAAGTCAACACGACTCGTTTGCCTCCAGGTATTCACGCTACCTTGAAAATAAAGTTGAATTCAGTTCAGTCTTAGTCTCTGTCTATCTGGACATATCTCTAGGTGAGTCATTTCAGGCTTTGTGCATGCAGGGGGCAAGTGCCACTCAACTGCATCTAAATTTTACTTCTAATCACGGGCAAAGCCCATTCAAAGAGAGGGAGTGATACTCCAGTGTTAACAGTTCAACTACTCTTTCCTGTTCCGCAATAAATTTATGCTGCAGCTGATTCTCCTTTAAAAATATGAAATATGAATATATACAAAATGTTTCTAAATAATAAAAAAGTACAATCTGCCACTGATAGTGGGATATTATTATTAACACTGTTATCAATCAATCAACTACAGACAAACTGCAGGTTTACATGTAGGCATTAATGGGAAAAAATTTATTCGAGATTTAATCCAAATTGTACCAAGTTCATCGGCAGTTTTTTTGTTGACTACAGTAGGCAGCTTTTGAACAAACCCTTAACGTCTCCCAGTAAATGAATACATTGAGAATTTGATCTACCTGATTTATTAGAAGCAGTGCTGAACAAATTTTTCATACTTTTTCAGCAAGTAGCATTTAAATCTGGAAAATAACATTGAGTGTCAGAATATCTCTGTTTCTCAAAACATGGAAGCATTTGGAAACACTTGAAAGCCTCTATACTAATGAGGGCAGAGTGCTTTTTGCAGGCAAAGCCTCACCACTGGGGAGCTCAGCCTCCTGCTTGCTCTGCAGTGGGATGTGCTGCCCAGTCTCCTCCTGTGGGTAAATAAAGTCCTCCCACTGGGTTGCAGGGCTATGCAATGAATAATGTGCTGCAGAGTCAGAGTGAAACAGAAGAAAATCTAAGAGCTGCAGAGTACTCCTGCCATAATGGAGCACAAGACCCAAGTTCAGGTGTCAAAGATTGGTTTCATATAGACACGTCCTCAGAGCAGTCAGAATACAGAGCAGCCTCAGGGCAAAGCACTTCAAAACAAGTGCTACCTGCCACTGAACCCAAACATTGCTCTTCAGGACATAAACCAAGTGTCCATGTTTTTGTGACATAGCTACTAGATTTTAGGCTAATCTGGCAAGTTCTGAAAACAGTAACAGGAGGAAAAGATCAAGGTCATTTAAAGGTATTCCTGAACCCATAAATAACAGTTTATTGTACAGATAGATGACATTTGGGGACTGAGTTAGAAAGATCAAATCAGCATCACTAACATGTGACCCCAAGGAGCAACAACTCAAGAACTTATCCTTGAGGGTCTGCTTCAAAGCTGTAAGCAGCTTCAGATTTCTGGTCTTTACGAAAGAGTTATTTTATGTGGACCTGATGAATAAGACTTCAGCTAGGCTAAGACCAGCTCTAATATATGCTTATCCTTTTACTTTCAGCTATGCTGGCAAAAATTATGCTTAAATAACAAAGAAATATATTTCTCTATGAACATCTGTTATCTTAGGGTGAAAAAATGTCAGTCATTCAAAGGCTGGCAAAGATAAAGCAATGTGGAGACATAAGTCAAAATACTGGAATATTAAAATCAAATTAGCAATTATATTAGCAGTATAATAAGATATAGTATGGAAGCACTTTACAACTGCCAGCAGAGAAGAGAAAGAAAAATCATTGCAAGAGACAACAGCCTAACATGGGACAGCATGTCCGTCAGCATCAGCTGGACAAGTAAATAGGACAACTGGGAAATGACAGTTGTATGAGCAACTTTACTTTTGAAGCTTAAGTATAAAGAAATTTTCTATTTTGTAAATTTATACAGATTTTTAAAAAACCTCTTTATTTCAGAGAAAAGGTAAGTACACTGTATGCTAATAACTAGGTGTTACAAAAAAATTCTCATTAAATAAGAAGCTCTTAGTCATAAAATGAGTAAGAATTGTAGAATCCAGTTTCATGTAACACAGTAGAATCAGCCTAAAAATTATAATTCATGGTTTCATTATAAGTATAATGAAATGTGAGCTTGCAGATCAAACAAACTCATCATTAAAAGCTGTGAATCAAAGAAGCATTAAAGCACAGACATATTTGACAATCTGATGCAGATATTGAAATTGGTATTGGGCTAATTAAAATGTTCACTAGAATACAGAGTCTTTTAGATTTAGAAATGTTATCATAAGCTGCCAAAAATAAAGATGTAAAAGGCTGATAAAGCAATTCCCTAAATGACTTAAATCCTTTACACTTTCCTTGTAGGGTTTTGGGGTTTACTTCAAATTAACATAGTGTTTAGAACAGAATAAGAAGTTGCATGGAAGAAGATGCCTATTCCAAAGACTTGTTTCAGAGAATCAGAAAGTGATAGAGGTTGGAAGGGACCTCTTGAAATCCTCTAGTCCACCTTGCCCTGCTCAAGCAGAGTCAGCTAGACTAGGTTGTCCAGGACTGTGTCCAGTTGGGTTTTTACTGCACAACATCTCTAGCCAACATGTTCCAGTGTTTAATCACCCTCATAGTAAAAAAAAGTATCTTCTTAACGTTCAGATGGAATTTAATGTGTTGTAATTTGTGTCCTGTGTGTCTTGTCCTGTCACTGGGCACTACTGAACAGATTCTGGCTCTCTCATTTTAGTTCCCTCCCCTTCTCCAGGTTTCCTTTTAACCTCATCAGAAAAAAATATTTTTCATATTCTGGAGTTAAAACACTTGGAAATTGTGTCCCCCTGCTCCAGCTTTTTAATCCAAGTGAGATTCCCAAACTTTGTTCCATCCCAGATTTTATGAGGCGCTTTGAGAAATCTTGGAGAGACTTTCTGCTCTTAGATCTTTAATTGTAGTTATGTTGCCGAAGGAAAGCTGAGAGCATAGTTAACTTCAAAAGGTTTGTTTTCTGAAGAGAGGATCCTAAACAGTGTCTCTTTGTAGTGCTGTGTTTGTCAGCAAAGAAACATTCTACCCTGAAATCCTTACACAGATCTAAATACATAAGGCTATAAATAAATGAGGTTATAAGCTTGTTTACCAGAGGGGCCATAGGTTGGCCTTTAATTATACTCACACAAGAAAATTATAGTATCAATCAATTGAAGGAAAAAATGGATGCTGCATAATATGAAGGCACAATTTACCTTTTGTTCTGTAGACCACAGATCGGGAGTTGTACCATGGCTAAATCTGAACATTTATGTCCTCAAATTGTGCTTGAAAAAAATATATGTGCAATTAATTTCAAGCCTTATAGATGTTTTGGATCCATGTGGCCATTTCCCTGAGCTGAACCAGCAAAAAGTTCACAGGAGAACTGACAAGAGGGAATGCTGTCCATGGGGCCCCAGTTCCTCTCCAGAGGATCCCGTATCCCAAGGATCCCCCCTGCAGTGGAACAGTTGACCCTGCTTGAAGACAAAGTTTGTAGACAAGAGTCCTCTACTGCAAAATGTTGTGAGGGATGTCATATCCAAAAAAGGTGACACAATAATTCTGAACCCTTATATAATTTTGGAGGCGACTTGGACACCAGCAAAAGACACCCATTCATAGTCCTTTTAGTTTGTATTAGTTCACTGTCACTTGAAATTAGTCTTGATTTGCAGATTGAAAAACGCTAGGGAAAAATAAAGTATACTAACCCTCTTTAGTGATCAGAAGCCAATTAATAGTCTGCAGATCTCAGTGGTGGATACATACTGTTTTCTCTGTTTTCAAAAGAAAAAAAAAGTGAACACCCAGATGAAAATATTAAGCAGTATGTGTTACACTGCCTGACATGCTGGAAATACCCTTTTGTTGGACAGGTTACCTGACAGTTTATTCAGCTGCCTTGATGGCAAGAAGAATGCAACAGTGATATTTCAAAATGGCTAAAAAGCAGAGCAGTTTCACATATCTCAACATGAGATAATAGAAATCTTGGAATTTAAATCTGCGAGCATATTGGTTGCTTTTATTTTTAACTGCATTATTAGGTCTTCATTGTTTTTGAAATTTTTATTTTGAATTCTTAAATCTGTATTTTGTTAAAGTAAATAGTGACCTTAAGAACAAACTACTCAATGGATAGTTTAATTTCTTTAAAGTCAAACTTCATGCTTCTGTACCTGATTTGTCCATTTGAGACACATTTTAAGTAGCTATCAGCATTTGAGTGAAATGTGCTCTTGGTTTAGCTAAAAGTGATAGCAACAATGAAGGTAAGACACCCAAAGCAAATAATTCTCAGAAACAAAGATCTATTTTGGATGAAATGAAAGACCTAGGAACAGAGAATACATTCTTCTGTATACCTGTGCACTCACTGGTTTAGAAAAGGTAGCAAACAGTTTAGTAAGTATTAGAAATGGTACATGGTTTCTTAATATATTAACTACAATATCTACTCAGTGTGAATACAGTTTGCATCAATTGGAGACATACCAGGGAAGATTATCCATTAAATAGAAATTACATTAATTAAATGTGAAGATGATAGCAAACTCAGAGCTTTTCTTAATATTAGGTAAGAAAGCAAAAATTACATGAGAATATAGAAGTATTAATATGTTCAGTAAATGAGACTTCAGAATTCCTATTAGAGAAAGGCAAGCTAACAGGTCTGCTTGAAAATAATCTGTGCTAATCAGTATGAGAGAAACATGAAAAGAAGAGGAAATAGTGGACATCAAATATTATGTTAATTTGTAACACGATGCAGCAGGAAAATAGATGAAGACTGCCTGTGCAGCTGCATTAAGCCTGCATTAAGCTGGTGATGGTCTTGGGCTACACAGCTCTAAGAGCAGTTCCTGAAATATTGTTTTTATTTCAGAGGCTTTATTTAAATTAATGAAGTAAACAAAAAGAAAAGGAGTTTGGAAACAACTGTGAGGAAGTACTGCTCCGACAGGAGCTGCTGAAAGACCTCTCTGTGCTCATTCTGAACAGGTGATTACTGAAGGGTCTGCAGTTATGGGTTAGGTCATGGCTCAGCAGAGTAAAGCGATGCACGATCTTTGCAAGATATATGTGTATCTATGCATACAGTTTTAGGAGGGCTACAGATGGCTGTATCTGGAAAACATACATTTTGGTTCTTTCACAATTTTAATTCCTTTTTGAATTCCACGTGCCTGACACAACTAGTAGTTTTGCCAAGCTGGACAGCTGAATGTAGCACGTGGCGTTGCAGAACTGGAAAGAGGGTAAGACTGTGCACCTCTGGTGGAAGAGTGTAAGGAAGATGTCAAAGGCTGTGTGAGATTTAACGGGTCTGCCCAGAGGTATGGGAGACCTCGCTGCAGACTGCTTAACTTAGTGAGACCACATTTCATCTGATGAGGGCCACAGCTCCTGCACTGATTTATAAAAATGAAACTGGGGTTGAGGCATGATCTGAGGTTTTCTACCCTCACATATCCTAAACAACCCTCTGAGGACTGGGAAGCATTCTGAGCTCTCTCTCTCTAAGGAAGGTGAAAGTTTTTTTCAAATGGACATCTGAGGACAAAGAAAAGCAATAAATATCAAAAGGAAAATACATGTTGGGAATCCAAAACTGAGATCTAATGCACTGTATATGTGACTAAAAACCATAGTTTGAGATTTCCGAATCATCTGGAGAGAGCAGATGCGAAGATGCAAATGGATGATATGGAAATATTTTGAAATTAGGTTTTTTAATGCTGTTGATAATCTTTAATGTCCACATTTAATGTGAATACCTAGTACTTGTAAAATGATCATGCTGCATCATCACTGTTACCTTTATTGTTGGTGTTGGTATCAGTATAGTAAGATTCTGATTCAACATGTTGGTTAAACACACATGGGATAGTGAGCCCAAAGTCCAATCTTAATATTCAAATTACATTAAAGTAAATGTCATGTTTTATAGCCAAGTACTTTGGACCTTAATACAGTTTAATGTCAATTTCAAAATATTTCAAAGTAAAATCTCAATCATTACTAAGACTTGGTTTCAGTCCCTAATTTCACTACTCTAGTTCTGTAAAATCTCTCCATCTTTATCAGAAGAAAGAGTACTTGGAAAATAAATCTGGTAGTACTGGGAATAAAGAACAGGACACACAGCTGTGTTATGTTAAAACCGAGGGATGCATACAAAAAGGAAAGTATTTGAGGGTCCTTTTATGTAGGTCAAAATATAATTAAAAAATCTAGGTAATAATCTGTTTTAGGATAGAAAGCCACACTGCAAATGATCTATCTAGATCTATTTAGTCTCATTCCCTGTGCAGCAACAGGTGAAGTATCTGCATGCCTTCAAGTGAGTGAGTTAATTCAAGGGTTAGTACTCCAGCCTCAAGGTTACAAATTTTACAATCCTTCCTGATGTGTTGAGTGAGAATGGAAAATGCCTGCCAGGTCTGAGAAAAACATGTGTCTACTGAAAGGAAACTTCAGAAAAGCGGTGAGAAGGTCTGATCTGGAAAACTGCAGACACTGTTAGAGTGCCTATTCAGATTATTTTTCCCACTAAACTCTTATGACTCTTTCTAACCTTGTTCTAACAAAAAGCTGAGCAGGAGTCAGCAGTGCGTCGTTGCACCAACAAAGGTAGGTCAGATCCTGGGCTGCACCTGCAGTGGCATTACTAACAGAGAAAGAGACACGATCATCCCACTCTACTCAGCACTTGTCATGTCACACCTGGAGAACTGTGTCTAAGTTCTGGTCCCCACAATTCAAAAAGAAGCAGACAGACTGGAGAGGGTCCAAAGGAGGGCCACAAAGATGATGAGGGGCTGGAGAACCTGCCCTGTGAGGTCTTTTCTCCCTGGAGAAGAGAAGGCTTAGATGGCTATAAAGATGGAGACTCTCTCTTCACAAAGAGCCACATGGAGAAGACAAGAGGCAACAGGCACAAGTGGTACCAGGGAAGGTATCATCTTGATATAACAACAATATTTTTTACAGCGACAATAATGGTTCACTGGAACAACCTCCCCAGGGATGTAGTAGAGTCCCGATCACTGGACGTTTTCAAGTTGTATTTGGACAGGGTACTGGATAATCTCATCCAGGCTCTCTTTCCCACAAAAGGTTGGATCAGATGGTCTTTTGAGGACCCTTCCAACCTGCAACGTTCTATGATTCTAACCTAGTTTAGAAGAACTGGGCTAGGTAACATCCAATGCTGTTTTGGGGCAACCTTTTGAAGGTGATCAAATACCATCTTAGGAAATCACTGTGAAAAATACCTTTGACAAGTATATATTGAATTAAGTAAGATCCAAACATAATTAGTTTTCACTGAATACAGATGGGTCATTTCTGTAGCTAACATTAAGTATCTTTTCTTGAGTAGGACTTTTCCACAGAAATAAATGACACTATTTATTTACCTCATTTTTCCTGTAACAGGAAGAGTAAAATAGACCAAAGGTGAAATCTTCAGCCCAGTCTCAGGCATTTCTTATGGTCATGTAATTTAAAGTGACCTGGGCACTTAGAAGACCAAGTATCATTGCAGAAGACCTAGTTATGAACTTAGAAATCAGAACTGGGAGGAAGGAGTTGCATTCTTTTATGGACTCTAAGTTCTGAGTTCTAGATTTTTCTCACTTTTCAGGAAGAATGCTGCCTACCTTGGATTTTTGAGGGTATAAATAAGGCAAGCAATTATATTTGCTGGCCATAAGCAATGGAAGTTAAATCTAAAGATCAATCCTGGTGGACCGAAGTATTTCCAAAAGTATAGTTTTGAATGGTTTAAAATAATTTTGAAATACCATGAAATACATCATAATGATGGGGTTTTTGTACAGTTCTAGAAGGAATTACACATTAAAGTAAAGCATGTGAATAAAGACTACACATATTACTAGAAATGCTCTTTCTGAATGAGGAGTATTCGAAGTTGCCCTGTGTTATTTGTCTAAAATTGGTTAATTGCTTTTTGCATAAATTGCTAACTAAACAGAAAAATGAAAAGGCATGGTTATGTGTTACAACAGATTGATACTGTACTAACTTTTAAAAAAGATAGTCCTAAAAAAATCTATTGAAAGAAAATGTGGATGGTTTCTCTACTAGGCTGCCCTTTGGTATCCATGGAAACTGCAGACTTCCCAGGACATAAAAGAGAACTATATTGCATTGGACACATTTATTTGTTTAGATTTGAAGTTTTACAGCAATGAAAGTCGTATAACACTGTATGGTGTTTTTTGTCAGGACCGTGACCTCCATACTGCAGCAATACTCCTTGGAAAGAAGGAATTCTAAATCTCTGGTGATCTGGTACAACAACAGCTGTTATTGCTGTCAGGTCTGTGTTCCTGTGAAGCAGAAAATCATTACTGATCAATAAATCAGACTTCTAAGGAAATATTGGAAGATGATGGTATCATCTCTCACTCTTCCATCCTTGCAGTGAAGAGAGATAAAATGAACACAGTGGCAGTCCCAGTAGCATCTCATCCCTGTAGAGATGCACAAGAGAAGGAGCCCTCAAGCAGTCATCCCCTTTTTATGAAAACGGTATGTCACATTCATGAATTAGTAGCTCATAAAGATCCCTACTGTCTGGAGATAGAGTCACGTCTATGCTCTAGGTACTACCATGATACCCAACAATTTTGCTTTGCTTTAAGGTAAAGGTGATAGAAAGTGCAAGGTAGTGAAGAAACTGAAATGCTAAGAAGGTTGTTCCTAAAGAAGGGAAGAAAATTTTAAAAGAAAAGAAATTTTGATACAGTTCTGTCTGAGAATTGTTCACTGCAGAGTTCAGTGATGATGCAGTTGCCCAAATATTTTTCCCAAATAACTCCATAGCAAGAGGGGATACTATTTTAATTGCAATTTTTTTCCAATGTCATTTCGAAAAATACTTAAATGAACAATTGATTATACATTTTAATTTGAAGGTCTATTAAGAGTTTTGGGTTAACTGTTATTTATACATATACACTCCATGATTAGGATATTAGCTATAATGAACATTCACTCCAAAATCCTGAATGTACTAAGGATTGTTGAAATTAATTGAGGGTTAGCTTTTGTAATTAAAAATTTATTTTTCTCCTTAATTTAACTTAAATAATTTTTGTATGCACTCTGGAGAGAATAGTGTTTATTCCCTGGTGACATATGACTAACTGCTGCTGTGCAGGTTTTTAATCAAACATGTGCCCTATGCATTACAGATCAAACCAAAGGTATTCTGAACTGGAGACTCTACTGCTTTAGGCAATGCAAGGCCAGTTGAGCTGTGTGAATAACGGAAGTTGCAGCTCTGTGACCAAATAGGAAAAAAAAAAGAAAAGAAAAAAAAAGAAAAATATTCTGAATTTACAAATTGAATTAAAGTAAAACTCTTCAGCCTGAAATTATTTGTAAAACAATTTCTAAGTCAGGTTGATTTCAAAACTAAAAACAAGGTACAAAACAAAATGGTTCATATTCTTAAAGTATCTATTTTTTCTTTTTTTTACTTGAAAATATTCAACATCACTATTGGTACCATGAGCACTTTCAGTTATGCTTTGCAGCTACTTGTTGGCTGTGTGCTTCATAACAAATGTTTTGCCATGATCTGGTGAGCACTTGGTAATACTAGAAAAATCTTTACACAGAGCACAGGATTGTAAGGAATTAAACCCAAAGAAGCAGACTTTGAAATACTTGAAAATAGGTTTGTTTTCTTGGTATAATTCTACACTGAAAGGTGTTGGGGTTATTTTGGGGGTTTTTTTTTGTTTTCATTAAATGTCAAGAGCATTAATTTGGAAAATAAAGTGTTATCCTTTTTCATCAGCAAAACAGATTTTCTTCCTTCTAAATTCCAGCTTTTCAGAATTCACTCTTCCAAAATGATGCAGGGAACACTTTTCCACATAGTGTTGTGACTTCGTTTTCCTTTTCAACCATTTGAACTGTTTTTCACCTTTTGCATATTTTAAGTGAAAAGATATTTCACAGCATTAATTATGAAATAGATACATAATTAGATAAACAATATTGGTGCAGACAGTTTATTTATATCTTAAAGAGCTTTGACCTAATCTTTAAAATCTTATTCCAACAACTCTTTCTTGGTGTTAATGTGAGTTCAGTTTGAATGTGAATTTGGACAAGGGTCTAAGGAGGAGGAAAGGATCAACTTTCTGCTATTATGGATAGTAAGAACAAAAATTAATAAAATGATCTGGAAAGCTGCCAAGGCTGTAAGAGATGTGTTTAGAAATCTTGCATAACTTTGAAAGAAAAAAAAATAAATACAAAATAAATTGATTGTCAAAGATCAAACTCACATAGAATCTCAGCATGAAAAAGAAATTAAAACTGTATATAAATTTCATAGGTGACAGATAAACAGAATCTTTCATCACACTGGACAAATATAATTCTTTTCTTATTTAGGGTCTTCCAGGTAATTTGAAAAAAAGAATAAATGTGTATTCTAAAAAGCTAAGACAAAAGAGAAATATTGTGTGGCGATCGTAGAAAGTAATTAAATGCCAACTCCCTTGTCAATTAGTAATATGAAAACTCTGTAAACATGCTTTTAGGATTATGGGATTATTATAATTTACTAGCTCTACGCATTACTTTGTCTTTACATGCAGGAAAAGCATTCGACAAGGTTGAGTGGTCAGTTTTTAATCAAGTAAACATTTTTAAAGTATTTCAAGGATACAGAGAAAGCAGTGGCATTGACATGTTTACAAAAAAAAAAAAAAAAAAAAATTTCCAAAGACAAAGTAAAAGATTTAAGAAATTCACAGCTGTTTTGAGTTATATTTCATTCCATTTCCTGTATCTACTTATGTCCTCCCAAGCAATCATAGCAAAAATATAGCACTTTGGTAGGAAGCTCTTGATGTCTGTATGTGCCATTTACTCTATAAATTCTATTACATTGAGAATGCACATTATAAAAGCTAATTTCAATACCAATATGTGAGCTGAAACCATATTGTAACTATCAAACATATTAACTGTACTTGTCAGAGGACCGGAACATACCTGTAACACAGCCACTAAAGAGTAGAACATCAGTAAGTCCCACCACATCAGGTGATCAAGTCTTTGCTGGGGTGGGCTGTAGGATGGGAACTTTGCCACTTCTGACCTTAATTTTGAGAGGAACTTGTAGAATTATTGATATTAGCAGAAAGTGGGGAAAATATTGATAGTATCGTCAATCTTGTTTTCACCAGGCATTCGCAAGCAAAGAAATATTGAATTAAATTCTCTGCTGCTTCTTATGAATGGGAGAGCAGAGGATGCACAGCCTCGGAAAGGTGTGAAACTATCACAAAAGGGGTGGGTGTTTAAGGAAAAGACATACTTAGGGAAACCCTCTAGAGCAGATTCAGTGAATCTTCTGGGAACTCCAGGCTGCTTACATCAACACAATGCAGCCCACCTGTTGAAAGTATTCCTACCTAAACTGTTGGCAAGCCTAATACGCTGATAAGGTTGTGTAAAGAGCTGGATTAGAAGCCAGTGTCTGGCCCATTTAAGTTGTTAACTGTGGACTTTACTCCTCTTTATTTTTCAGTTTTTCAAGGAAATTTATGATAGTAAGTATTTAGTATTATTTTATATTAAATGCTTCATTAAGTTCTATTATAAATTGGGAAATTGACAGAGAAAAGGCATAATTTTTCCTAGGTTATTATTAATACGTATTTATTGTTCATTTATTTAAACTTTGCAGCACTTGTTATGAATTAAAACAATTTCTTTTCAGTAAATTGGAAGCTGAAGCTCAGTGATTCCTCTGAGATTTGGGACTGTTGGTGGTTTGTATATGCCATTTGCTTTGCAAGTGAATGAGAACGTTACATCATATTGCTCATAAATATGTCATTGTGATATACAGTAGACTTTAAGCCTCTGAATGCAGCAACCCACCCATATCTTTTTCTTAATCATAAACTGGCATGAAACTTGTTCAGCTCATCTCTTAGCATAACAGGGCATCCTCCCCTCTAATTGCTGGAAAGGTTTCATACCTTCTCCTTTGCTTAAGACACTTTACTAGGTTTTTCAAGCTGTATTAAATTGAGTAAGGGTTATGTCAAGTGAGTTGGCACTATCAGCAAGCCAGCATGAGAAGAACAGTAGATTTATCCAGAGTATTTTTCCACTCAGTGTATTTACAGCCTCCACATTTATTTTAGATAAAGCTAAGCCAATTCCTAGAGGGGTTTTTTCTAAATAATTTACAGCAGAGTCCTCCTGCATATTTTGCCTCAATTGCTATTTCTCCATCTCTTCTGATCAGTGAAAATCATCTGCAGCTGGATGGAACTGGTTCCTCTAAGAACATCTCTGTTTTTTTGGGTCACTTGCAATGCTATGTTTGGAGCAGTAAATCAAACTCCTTTTGGCTTGCATTTGCCTTTTGCTTGCTAGAAATCTCCCAGCTACTTTAATGAATTAGAAGGGGCCATGGACAATAATTTACCTGTCAAGTATTTTCTATTTATTCTAGAAGAACAGAAGCTTACAAAAAAGCTTAGGATACAAAATTAGATTGGAAAGTATTAGTGAATGTTTTAAATAATTAATTTTACCTTTATTTTCCATACATTCCGTTTATCTCTTATTACACTAGAGCAATATTGCCAGGCCAGTGGGTATGTTTTTTTTCTTTATATCATAGAATCATAGAATGTTGTGAGTTGGAAGGGACCCACAAGGATCATAAAGTCCAATTCTTGCTCTAGCATAGGACAATCCCAGGATTCAGACCATGTGTCTCAGGCTGTTGTCCAAATGCTTTTTGAATATTGTCAGGCTTGGTGCTGTGACTACCTCCCTGGGGAGCCTGTTCCAGTGCTCCACCACCCTCTGGGTGAAGAACCTTTTCTTAATGTCCAAGCTAAACTTGCTCTGGCACATTTTCCTGCCACTTCCCCTGCTCCTATTATTGGTCACTAGAGAGAAGAGATCAGGACTCGCCCCTCCTCTTCCCCTTGTGAAGAAGTTATAGACTGCGATGAGGTATCCTCTCAGTCTCCTCTTCTCCAGGCTGAACAAATCAAGTGGCTTCAGCCTCTCCTCATTTGGCTTTCCCTCTAAGCCCTTCACCAATTTAGTGGCCTCCTCTGGACACCCTTGCTACAGCTGAGCAATTCTGCATAGTTGTGTGTGTTCAGAAACGCCGTGGCTGTTTGATAGGAGGTGGTATGAAGGCCTGTGATTGCACAAGAAAAAAACTAGGTCAAATGCCATCCTCAGCTCTGATGCCAGGGGCTGTAGGCACACCTGAGCTGGAGTCATGCCTGCAATGCTGGAAAAATGGTGGTGATTCTAGTACACTGGCTATGAAAGCCAAAGGACAGGGAGTAAGAAGCAGAGAAGTACAGGTGTTGCTCCACATGTTCCCTTGATCTAAGGCTTTCCAATTTTTCTCTCAACAACTAAATGAGGAAATGGCCTCAAGTTGCGCCAAGGGAGGTTTAGATTGGATATTAGGAAAAATTTATTTACTGAAAGGGTTTTCAAGCATTTGAACAGACTGCCCAGGGAAGTGATTGAGTCACCATCCCTGGAGGTATTTAAAAGACTGGTAGATGAGGTGCTCAGAGATATGGTTTAGTGGTGGACTGGTACGATTTGACTCGATGATCTCAGAGGTCTTTTCCAACCAAATGATTCTATGATTCTATGGTTGTTTAAACTTCTTTGTGGTGAGAGGGACTCGTTGAATGGGGGCAGTAGGGCAGATTGGGATGCATCCATGGGCAATCCAGTCATTCCTCTTTGCCTATATACCTATTTTTCTTCCTTGGCATGGGACAGGTTTTGAATGGACATGGGGAGAAACTTTTTCCACATGAGGACAGTCACACATTGGCACAGGGTGCCCAGAGAAGTTGTTCAGTCTGTGCCTTTGGGGCACTTTTCAAACCTGTCTCTTCCAGCCTGGATTGTCCTGTGATCCTACAGAAAGGGAGGAACTGCCTTTTGCCTGTCAGAATGCTGGAAGAGGTTTAAGTCAAGATTATTCTCCTTGTACATGTGGATACACAGGTAATAAAAACACTATTCCTCAAAGATTTGCTTTATAGTGTAAATAGAGGGGAAACATATAGTAAAAATCAAATACTGAATATATTTATGGTGAACCATTAACACAGCTAAGAATACTTAAAGAAAAAGCTGTTCCAACATTTCCCTTTCTCAGCAGAATAGACTGGTATTACCACATAATTTCACAGTAAATCTAAGTAACAATCTTGCTAGCTAGTGGCTGAAGGTCTAGAAAATTTCAGGTTCCGAGTGATGCGTATGTTTCTGTATTCACAGCTGTAATAATATAAATTTCATATTTACCCTGAGATAAATGACCAGCCAAAGTTTTCAGCTTGTGTGCAGCAGAAATATATAAAACTGACGATGACTGCAGTTAAAAATGAAAGACTTGTTAGGTGATGTGGCCTTGTCTTGGTACAGCACTGCTACTTATTTCAGTAGATCAGATGTCTAAGAAAGCGTAGAAAGAAAATTTGTTCTACTGGATCACGGCTCAATTCATTGTAACACATTCAGTCTGATCTCACTGAAATCTGAATGAATGTTATCTTCATTATTTCAGGATTTGTTCTTGTAAGCCCATTCTGAGTCTACCAACATGGCTATACCAGTGAATAAAGCATATTATGCCCAATAAGCTGAAAACCTTCAAGGAAGTTCTTCTTCATCCATGAACCTTGAAATGTCAGGCACACTAAGGCTCACAAGTGCAATAGATTTTAATTATGTGAACACTTTATGTTCTGCATCACATGAACCATACAAAATCTTTCTGAAATCTAGCTTAATTCCAATGTATTATTCATCAGGTTTTCTTTTTGTCTGGAAATGTTACAATAACCTTGGCTGAAAAGGCTGGACATTACAGCCTCACGATGCATGTGGAGAATACCAGCACCCCTCTGTTATAAGAGAAGCATTATCCATTGTCCTGTAAATAATCCTATTGAAATACTTCGTGAACTTGATGATGAAAGGATTGTATTTCAGGCTTGTTCCTCCAGCATTCTTTTGGGAAAATTAAATGGTCAAGAGAGATTTTTCATCTTATATTTGCTCAAGGCAAGACATTAAAAAAAGGTATTTGCATACGTTTATATATCTGATAAGAGTTATACCTCTGTTAATAATTGTTCCCACACATTGCATTTCCAAAACAAAGATTAAACCTCTTACAGTTTAATTTATATTTAATATACTCTCATATTACTGATTTGCATACTAGCCACAGTAGTACAATCCTAATTCTGTGAGAGTTGTGCATGTCCTACAAGATTCCTGTTGAAATAAATGGTAATTAAGAACTCTCAACACAATAAGAGGATCAGGCCACGTAGACGGTACAGTATAATGTAACTCCTCTATACTAATTTCTTTGTTGTTCTGGTAATAGAAAGCTTTTTCTTTTCATTCCTTCTCAGTTATTTGCTGGATCCAGTTTTCTCTCACAAGATTATGAGCAAAATTCTTTGCTAATACAGAAAAGTACATCTGCTTTTGCTGACGTTTTCCTTCTCTGCACCAGCAAATCATTGACCTCAACCTCAAGAACAGTAGTTATTCCATTATATGAATAGGCCGTAATATTTTGCCCCGAATATTTGAGTAATGAACTGAGAAATACCTGTATTATTTCTGTGACAGTGGCACACTGTTTTTGTTCCTGATGAACTGGTTACCATCGCGTTGCACAAAAAAAACTGCTAAAAGGAGCAAGTAGGCAAGATGAAACAGTGACTTTGGTATGGGCAGGCCATCAAGAGCGGCCAGGTATAGACTTGGCCCAGGTGAATCCGAAGACCCAACCTGGGTGACAGTGGCATACTAAAAAGAAGTAGATGTGAAATGAAAGGTCACAGTTTCCTCACAGCCCTAGCAGGCACTGCCAGGCTGTGCTCACTCCAGGAGAGCACACTGTGGCCGGGATACTCACAGGCTCAGCAAGCAGCTGTACTAGGTGGAGCTAAATTAATGGCAAAATTAAGATTAAATTAAGACTCATTTCTGTGTGGGTTGTTTGCTGTCTTTAGAGTCCAACATGTGTGACAGCTTCTAACCACACCACAAAAATATTAGCTTGTGAGTACATGCCTCGTCTTACAGGGTGAAATGGAAGGGGAACACCTGCGTGTCCTGCATCAGTCTCTCAGCACAGCAACAGATTTGTCTAGGCAGATTGACCTCAGAAATGCAAATGAGGCCAGGGAATAGCAATGGTCTAATAACAGCAAAATTACTCCTCTGTAGCACTGTTGAATTAATTATTTTGCTCCCAATATTCCTCTTGGAACTGCTTGCAAATCCATGCTATTCAATGGCCTACTCTCCTTTTTAAAAACTGGGATTATAGCTTGTGGTAAAACACTTGCAGTAGTAACTAACATCTCTACTTCTCGCTGACATTGAAAAGATAGTGTTTGTTTAATATTGTGTTGATATGTTTGAAGTATCCATTTTTTAAAAGTAAGATTCATATTACAAGTTTTACATAACCTTTATTTTCTTGGAAATTTAAGTGGTGGATTAAAGCACCATCAATTCACTATTGCTTTAAAATGGTTGATTTGATAATGTCAGATAGTATTTAAATCCTCTTGTCTATTGAGTCAGTGTCAGTCTTGTCTTATTTCAAGCAGCTCAATGGCATCCTCTGCTTTATCTGGAATGATTGTGGAGGGACTGTAAATGCAAAAAATGTCCCTGATAAAATAATGTATTTTATTATTGCCTCTTTGTTCACTGAACAAAAAATGATTTATTTTTGGTCTGTCAGTCTGCAAGTTTCTAATAATCATTCAATGTGATCTGATCTTTGCTTATCCTTAATGAATCTGGTTCAATCATGGTTTCTATAATCTGAGAATGTTATTTAAATCAGGTTAGAGAAATTACAGCCTTACCAATTGGTTTATATGAATTCTTTCTTTTTCAATCCAACAATAGCATGGCCAAGTGAGATGGCTGTATATAAGGTTGTTCATACTAAAATCTCAAATTAGGTTGCCTTGTCTTTGGACAAAGAGATTAATTAAATAACCTTTTCAAGATATCTTTCAGGCTTTTCCCAGTAGTTTGAGGAATCCAAAACAATAGATGCTCTCACTAAATTATTCATTTCCCCCCCCAAGTATAACACCATTAAAACCATTTAAGGACCAAGTTGGAAACCAAATAGGTTTCTAGAGTTTTTCCAGACTTTGTATTGAATACTCGCTTAAGGTTTTCTTGGTTAGCCCAGTGCTCAGCAACAATGAAAACAGCAAGTAGTAAGTTGATAATTATTGGTAGTGAAACAAGGATGATCAAAGTTATGGAGAAGCTTCTATACAGGAAACAACGCAGAAGAGGACTCTGCAGCTTGGAAAAAGATGGGCCACAGGAGAATACAATACAGTTCTATAAAGTCGTTAAGTGGCAAAGGTGAGATAAACAGAGAAAAAATTCTCTGCCTTTTTGAAGAAAAGTGAAATGAAATCAGAAGGTGAGTATTTCAAGATAGACAGAAGAAGTGGCTATTCACACAGCAGTGGTAAAGCTGTGAAACTCCTCTGCAAGAGGGGTGGAACAAAACTTGCAGAGGTTTATGCTGAGTAAAAAATGGCAGGACAAATGCACAGAATAAAAAGTTACACAGGACTATTAATTAAAAACAGCAATAAAAAATAGTGAACCTTTGGCTCACAAAATCTTCCATCTATAACTTTTGGATGTAGGAAGAATATATACATGATGTATCACTATTTGCTTGTCCTCTTTTTCGCTCTTTCCTAGTCACTCACCACAAATCATTGTCAGGGACAAGAAACTGGGCTAGAGGAATAGTCTTACTTAGTAGAGCTTCTTTTGTGTTACACCTTTGTAAGTTTCACATTAGTTTAGCAAGCTTGCTGTTTCTAGAATTTTTTTTCCCATTTCTTAGAGGACTGATGTATAGAATTTTTCTTCATTAAAAAATGCAGAAATAGCATATACTACGTTAGAGACTGTAAGTAACCCTTACCAGTTGGTTTTGTATGTAAAATAAGAGATAGTTCCTGAGTCATTTTAAGCTTTAGCGACAATAAGTTACAAATTTAATTTCCTTTTTCAGAATATGTTTTGTATGCCTAAGGGTTTTTCTAATGGTTTCTGTCATCATATGCTGTTTCCCTTTAGTATTGGTGACTTCTCAATGTACTATTTTACATTGGCATTCTTGTGAACCACTTAGACATTTTATCTTTTGTCCTAGTTTTAACTTTTCTTCAGCTCTGTTTATCAGCTCACTGTCAAAGACTGCTTTACTACATCCTTTAGAAGATCTTTCTCTTCTCATCTATTTGAAAGCAATGTCCTCTAATTTTTGTAAGTGAATGTCAATCCAGAAGAAGATTTAGTTTCTTAAACTATGTGATCTCAATTCCACTGGGGTATGATCCAACCATGCTAAACTAGCAGAATCTCTCCCACTTCATTAAGAAATTTGAAAGTTAGTTGGAAATAAATGTACTGTGTGAATAAATTACACAGTCTCACTCCTCTAGTAGAAACCATTGATTGAACTGTGAAAATAAAAAGATTAAATACTTCATTATCTATTATCTTTTTATTTCCTTTATTTTTATAATGAAATGAAATACAACTGAAATCCTTCTAGACATAATTTTCTTTCCCAGGGTATTGCAATGATTCAAGGAAACACATAATGAGAGACATTTTTTTAATTTGGAATGTACTTTATTTTTGCTAGTAACTGAAAACTGTCCCTATCAATAACACCAATTATTTATTCTTTTTCTTAAACAGATATTTGCTTTAAAAAATATACATTTGTCAGATGTTTCTTATCATTTTTTCTAAAGCAATAAATTTCTGCTGAAAGAGTCTCTCACATCCCTTGAAAAATGATAAAATAATTTAAGTAAAGATATTTTAGTGTTTCCATTATTTTATTTCCTTTAATAGTCAAAATTAGAAACTACTCCTTTAAAAGAAAGAGGGACTCACATTTAATTTATCAAAAAGCCTGGAAAGTTTAGTGGTTCTAGTTTGATAGGATTAGGCCTTATTGGCAAATGTGGTTTTTTTGTATGTACAAATGGAATGTACCTGAATATGTCTTGACTGTAAACTTTGTATACTGATTCCTCACTGTGTGCTAGTCCCTGCCTTTCCTGCAGCCTCTTCAAGTCAAAAAAAAAAAAAAAAAAAAAAAAGGAAGAAAAGACCTAAATCAGCTCTAAATGGTTGCAGATTGCTGAACTATAACTTTCCAGACAATACACCTGGATGTGTGTACTATTTCTTTCGCAGTCTAGAAGAGGTATATTTCCCACCTATGGTTTTATCTGTGTTAGGGATGAATTGACTCCAGCTTCTGGCGTTACCCACCCAGGACGTGCTGGGCACTCTATCTTCTCTCTTTTCTCTGCTCTCATCCCAGAGGGCACTCTAGTTCTTTCTTTTTGGCAGTTTTTTCTTTGTTTTAACATACAGAGACTTGTTCTGCTGAAGTATAAACAAGCAGTAAGAATGTATGAAGTCACAGCTAGTATGCAGATGCTAGTATTTGACAGTCACTGAAAACCTGTAATATTTTGGGAAGAGCAAACACAGTTATTGCAGCACTACCATGCCACTACTAAATTCAACTTCCCACCGGTTTCTCCAGAGCTTTACTCTAAATTTGATTCAAGTGTTTGAGACATGACTTAATGTTCATCATTCCTATCTCTTGCTGTCTAGACACTGGGTGTTTGATATAAGCTGGTTGTCTACTCTAATTTTGGTTCAAGTGTTTGACACATGACTTAACGTTCATCACTCCTATCTCTTACTGTCTAGACACTGAGTGTTTAATATAAGGTCCTGTTCGCAGGAGGTATCTCCTTAGCAGGATTCATCTCAACTGTGTTATATATTATCTTAAAAGAGGGTGATTTCTTCTGTCATTTCTCTGTCCTTTGAAATAGAGAAACACCCAAGAAAACTGCAGGTAAGTGACAAAACAAGACTTTATATTGCCCTGTGTGTTGTAGAGACCTTGACCAAACGACCATTGCACATGGAACAGTTAGTGGTCCTCATAGCAGTTAACCTGAGCATGCCCAGGTTTGTGCTGTGCTGTCCTGCACGTACAGGGTAACTTGCCAACCTGTGCTGGGCTGCACAAATCCCTCGGCCATGGGATAAACAAAACCAGCTTACCATGACAGAGCATCTGCAGGCAACTCCCACCTGTTACTGATGATTATACCACCTGCGTGGCCTTGCCTTTATCTAAAAGTGCAGCAAGAAGTTCTCATGTGAACATTGTTCGACTGTAGAAATGATAAACAGTGTTGTAAGAAAATCCTACAATAACTTGAATGGCAGAGAGGGGAGAATCTCTGCTATGGACAGGGTCTGCATGATGCACTGCACAGGGCCTTGAGTTGTCTTTGACGCTACACTACTTTGGGTCCTCAGCATCTAAAGGGATGTAAGATTATCTATGCTGTTATCTTCTTACAGTGATAGCTATAATAAATAGCATTGTGAATGATACCTTATAAAGTCTCAGTGCCCTTCTTAATGGTGTGATAAAGGACCAGCAGCTCCTGGTGCAAAACACCTGTGTTAGGCAATATTAATACCAGAAGGCAATAGCTACTTCTCTTAATACCTGGTTCCCATGAGACTCCTTTAACAAATCTTATTTTAAGACTATTGTTACAGATGAAGACTGAAGCTTTTAGAATTTTGACATTTCTATCTTTATTGGTATTTCTACTTTTATTCTTACTTTTAAATAAAAAATTCTGAGTAAATGTAATAAGCTTAACTCCATGGTGAAACAGAGTTGTGCATGTCTATGTGCAAATGTTAGCTTTCAGTTACACAAGTATAAATACAACATCCAAAAAAAAGTTCTTAAAACATGAAAGAGGTTGTTTTTTGTGTTTTTTGTGGTTTTGGGTTTTTTGGTTTTTTTTTTTAAAAAAATTCCTATATCTCAAGCAGCCAAATGGAGTTGACCGATATGTCCAAACCCATTTTTTGGGCCAAGAAAAAATATGAGAAAGATATTTTTAGTCAGGAATGTATTTTTAGTTTGAAATAACAGTACTGCAAGAAAGACATTTCCAGAAGCTCAAGACCACCCTATGTTTGATAAGATCAGGAAATTAATTCAACAATGAAAAGCTATAGCACAGATTGACACAGCTAAGGCATTTACCAAAATTGGCCACATAGGTTTTTTTGAACCACTGAAGGCATATGTCTTGCATTTAAAACCAGTGAACAAAACACTGATATGGTGGGAAGCAGATCACCTAATTTAATGGCAGTGGATCCTTTAGACATTAATTGAAGAGCTATAAGTTCTAGAACAACAGAAGACAGTCCTCTAGTCACTCAGTTTGATTTTTTGTAATCTAATATGAATTAGATTTAGCAGGTTTAGCCAGATATTTCTCCACAAAGAGATACAGATGATTAGGTTAGTCCTATTGAAATTATTAAAAATTCAGCTCTTGCCAAACTGACAAGGGAAGTAATTAACTTTATATTTCTAAAACATTATTCTAGATAGTGCAGAATAAAATCAGAGCAGGTCTCAATACTGCTGAATACTACAGCAACATAATCACATGTTACCTGTTACAGAGGTTTCTCCTAGACACACTATGACACATCCAAGCATCTGTGGTGACTGTGGGTATCTAGTCACCATGGCACTGAAGGCAATGTTCATCCTGTACAGTGTTCTTGAACCACTATACACCTCTGAGTGGCATATTTATTTAGGCAATCGTGCTATGTTTAAAAATCTGTCTTGAACAGGCGTTGGCCTTTGAAAGACAGCTGATTTTACTCCAGCATGCCTTTGGAGTGAGTTTTGGCTTTGAACCAAGCTCATAACAACTCAATCTGGAAACATCTGTGATAACTGCTAACCATGCTCAGTCGCTCAGTTTTACTACAGTAATTAAAAATTAGTATGAAATAAATATAGATATGTTAGCACTAATATGAAATGTGGGCCTGACTTATCTTGATCTATGTTAAGACTTTTCTTAATCTAATTTTTTTTGACCTGCAATCACTTAGGAATCTTTAGGTGAGACTTCAAGGTCAGGAAATAATTATCTGTCAAAAGCAAAACTCAGCAGGAGAAAGGACTGGGCTTTGAAGCCTTCTCATGTGGTACTGACATGGTTGAAATATGCCCTTTCAACTTTTAAAATAAAAATTTCAATACATTTCCAAATTTTATCTAATGCTTTCCTTAAGATGTGAAGGTTTTTTTAGCAAAGGGAAAATGAAAAGAATTTTTCAGATATATTAAGACAGAATTTTCTGTAGCTGAGCTTTATTGTTCTTTTAATATGGTGGAGTCATGTAAAATGTCAACATTTCAACTTTTGTTCTATTTAGTTAGAGATAAAATTTTCAAAACCTCAGAAACTCTCACAGGATGGAAAACTCAACCTGCTAGACCCAGGTCTAGTTTTGAAGATCTTTTGCATAGATTTACTTTGAACAAATTTGAACAATCTGTTCCAGGACTCCTAGTCTTGTTACTTTGGAAATAAAGGTTAGAAACATTAGAAAAACAAGGTCACTGGTGGCAGTAAGAGCTTGATTAGATGCAGAAGGTAGGATTTATCTGAGCAAGAAATAGACACTTCTAAGGCATGGGACACTTCATACTGAAATAGAAACTTAAAATAGGTCAGATAAAGGCTACCCTGGAAGTGCCTATTTCCTTTGGCTGTCTATAAAAAGATGACTAGTTTGAATCTAGACAACTACACTTTAGATGCAGAGATTAGATGCATCCACCCACAGAGACTAAAGACCATTAAAATAGCTGATGGCTTCTGCATTGGACCTGAGTGAGGATGTCTGAAGTAGATGAAAAACTGTTATTGTCCTTTCATGAGAGGCAGCATGGGAGGTGGGACGAAAATACAACAGTTCACTAACAGGATGGACAGAGAAGTCTGAGAGATGTACAGGGAGATGAGACCAGAAATATTGACTGGTTTACAGGCAACATTTTCATGAATGGAGAAACAGGGGGGGGTCTTGAATTTGATAGAATCATAGAATAGTTTGGATTGGAAGGGACCTTTAAAGTTCATCTAGTCCAAGCCCCCTGCAGTGAGCAGGAACATCTTTCACTGGATCAGGTTGCTCAAATATCTGTCCAACCTGACTTTGAACACTTCCAATGATGGGGCATCCACAGCTTCTCTGGGCAGCCTGTTCCAGTTCTCACCATCCTCACTATAAAAAATTTCTTCCTGATGTCCAATCTGAATCTACCCTCTTTCAGTTTAAAACCATTGTCCCTTGTGCTATCACTACATATTTACATTTAGGAGTTGATGTGATCAGGTCAAGAAGGGATGTAGCAAGATTTCTTAGCAACAGTGAGGAAAACCACTGTCCCCAGTCAGGAAGAGGTGATGTTCTGGGATTCAGAAGGCCAAAGTGCTTGACACTGTGGATGCTCAGTTCAGAGAAACCTGGTAGCTAAGCCGTTGAGAAGCAGGATAATCAGCTTGGTAGGAAAAGGTATTGCCTCTGTTCTGCCAGCATCCCTGAAATCAAAGTGTATCTGTGACATATTTTGATCTAGAGAGTCGGTAGGATTGAACGGAAAGCACGTGTCATCAGAGTTTTTTTCATCCAGCTTTTTTTTTTTTTTTTCATTCAGAAGCAAAAGCTTATTTTTCAACAATTTTGGTTTTAAAATGATGTTGTTCTTTTCCACAAAGATAATGGAGAGGCAGTGGGAGGTGATACCACTATTAGATTTATAAGCTCTCACAGAGAAGTGGTCTGATTTGGCATTTCTCTTGAGAATAATTAAAACTAGGTTCACATAAGAAAATAGCCAGGATTATTTGGCCAGTCATTTTAGATAGCTGCCTTCATACTTGCCACATATCTATTTGGATTCTTGCTAAACAATAACAAGACATTTTTAAAAAAGGTTCTGTTGCTCCATTTCAGCATCTATAGCTTAGGAGAATTTATTGTGCCGTCATCTTTTTGTATCTACAATTCAACTCACTCACTGTAGATTATTTTATCCATGGACAGTATTCTAGACACTAAAGCAATAATTGTTTTCTTTGCAATACAGTGCACTGAGCATAATTAGAGAGTTTGAAACATATCTGAAAATAATTTGTAGGACAACAGCATCTAATTAGCTTGGAGGCAGAAGTCTGGCAAGTAGCACTAACTACTGTCAATTGTAGCGCGGAAAGAACTTTAAATGAATAAGAAATGTAATTTAAATGACATCAGTATGATGAAACTAGTTTATGTAACTGAAAGAAAACAAGAACTAATTTAATATATTATGGACTGTGCAGAAAGTTTCTCTGTAATTTAACATTATAAAAGTTAATTCTCACTATTGTTGTGGCTGTTGTTGTGTTTTGTTTTTTGAAAGAAGACTAATTAGCCCACATAGATTTTTATGTTTAGATAAAAACTAATGTTCTTTGTGGACCTTTGGTTTCCCAGCGTGATGTGTTTTGTAGAACTAGTCCTTTCCACAGCCTTTCACATAATTAATGTTGATGAGCATCTGCATTGACGTTTTGAGATACTGGTGGTGTATAATTTTATCTGGAAACATTTATTGGGACAAACAAGTTACACAGTAATTGCCTAATAGTCTTTTTTGTTGTATTTCCCATTTGCAAAAAGAGTGAATGAGTCCTGAGAAGATGCTTTTTTTCCCCAAACAGAGATTTAAAAAATATTTTCAAATTACTTTTTGAGTAAGCACTCTCCTAAGAGTAAGAACAGGTGGCCACATGGGGCAGCAAAACTGTTTGCACAGGTAACTTCAAGCTGGCAAGGTTGATTGGGCATTCAGTGACAGACTGGTTGGGCTGGGCACTTTGCCTAGGGCAGCAGACTCCTCTGGATCTTACTCTGTTTGATTTGACCAGGCAAATAAGGACTAATGCTCATTGAACATATGGCTGTACTGCTTAATGTGCAGGCCTTTCTCTAATAAGAAGTAATTTTGAGCAGCTGGGTAGCCTTGGACTTAGTAAATGGTTGGTTTTTTCTTAGACAAGAAAAATGAGCAGGTACTGAGTAAATAAATTATCCTAATTAAGTTTTATTTTCAGTATAGCTTTGGGTAAACATGGATACTAAGGCCAAATTTCAAACATAAGCTCAAGATTATATAGGACGGTTCAATAGGGTACACAGAAAAATCCTTGCCTCTGTGAAGTAGACACAGGACCACTCCCTAGGTACTTCTGCTATCTGGTAACTGGGGTCCTGGTAGTTGTCCAGGTCCTCTCATCCATCAAGAAAAGCAGCTTATGAAATTAGCATAGGAATCTCCCTCCCTACCCGAGGCCTTCTGGCTTCTTGCATAGTCTTTTTGATTGTGAAGAAAAATCTTAGGCTTGATCAACCTGACTCTTTTCTCATGATTTTCCTAGTAGGAGTTGTCATTCGTAAGTTATTGTGACCTAAGACATCAAAAAACTTTTAACAATACAAATCCTACTATATCACTAACTTAATCACTCACCAGACAAAATATCTTTTCTCATGAACGGATTAAACTTTCAAGGTGGAAGATAAAACAGAACTCCACACTGTTCCATACAACAGGTATATCCGCCAGGGAAAGAATAGTGAAAATTCATGACAAGACAGAAAATGCAATTAACTGGATGACTGGTTCCACCAAAGAAGGGAGATAAAAGAGGGATGTCAGGCCAATTACCTGGTGTTGAGGTAACTATCTGTAATACAATGTTTGGTAAGCACAGCATTAGTGGCAGGTGGAAAGCACTGCCCACCTCTGCCTTGTGGGCGATGCTAAACCCATAATTTAACAGCACTGAATTTAGGAATGACAGCAATATTTAGACAGCTTGTCTGTTGAGGTAGACAAGATAAAACAGAAGGAAATTTTGATAGTAAGAAATTAAGACCACAACTAGCAAAACTGGAGGAATGAACTGCTTCAGCATAGTGTTAGGAAAGAAAGGCAACGTGAAAAAGAAGTGGGAAGTGGAATTTTCCCTTGTGTATTATGACCTGAAAAGATCTGTAAAAGTCGGATTTATTCGAATGCAGAGAAGACACAAATGCCTTAGCGTGATGATGTTTTCAATAGTGCCTTTGTGGATATAAAAACTGAACTCTTACAAAAGCAAAAGAACAACTATAATACATATAGTGCACTTTGCCAGATATAAATGTTTACTATTATCATATCAGTATCATATCATATTATCAGTAACTGATTCTCAGGACTAAATGTCCTGATTGTAACTGAATGTCAGGAGTAAAAGTATGGTGGACATGAGAAGATGCAAAGGCCTAGTACCACAGTTCTTCATAAAACCATCAATCAGAGAAGGTCAGAAGCCACATACATACACTTGGTACAAAACTACTGCTGTATGAGAAAGAGCTTCTCTGCTCTTCTGTTTCTACTGAAAAAGAAATTTTGCAAAATGATGTCCTCATATTAAAATTGGCTGTGCAAGAACAGCAGAAGCATCATCTCAGAGAGATGTCACAATGGCAGAAAGGTAATTCCTTTCTCATAAAAACACTGTAGTTAGCAGGAAGGAGAAAGACACTACTGAAATACTCAAATGCCTCATATTTTACATTTATATCTATTTCATCTTCTTTTCACTGCATTTTTAACATATATTATCCATAGTATTAAGAAAGAAATTTTTTTTTGAAACCTCAAATATTATTTAGAAGTTTGATGATGTAGGCAGGCAAGCATGTATCATATCCATGACTCTCATTTATTTCAAAGAGATTAGCATGAACTATTGAATATATAATTGTGGTAACTGTCAAACTCACGTTATTTAAAAAGGAAAGCAACAAGAACTTTCCCCTTTTCTTTCCAGTAATATTATCAGACAAAAAAATATTTTAAACATACTTCTAAAGAAAAAAAAATCTTCAGCTACAACACCTCTACTAGTCAGGCTGCACTTTTTTTTTTTTAGCAAAATGTGTATCATAAAGAAGACTTTTTGTTAGACTTCAATTAGATGATGGAATTTCATAGATATTCTCAGACGAAATTTTAAGATAATTTCAAGGTGAGCTTTTGTATCTTGGACTGTAGCTTAAAAAAACATAAAATGAATGATTGTGCATTTTATTTCCACAAAGTTAGACAGCTGGGAACCGAATGTTGTATTTTCAGGGATTTTTCAGTAAATGCCTGGGGATCTGTAAGAAGGGTAAAATAAACCACTACTGAGGTAACATAAATTAGGTACCAGGATTTTTGACATTTTAAGTACTTTTAATGTGCTTTTAACAGAAAGACTGTTTAACTAATGAGGTACAACATCAATAGCATATTTTAAAGTATTAATATATAATGCTCACATATTTGTTAAACCATAATAAATCTGATTAATATTGTCTTGCTATTTAATTAGGCCTTTGGGTAGATTACAGGAAAGAAGCTATTTAACATAGTAGTTTATATTTAATCAAATATCTATATTCTTGTAAACATATGCCATCAACATTAAAATAATATAATTACCATTTTGTAAATACCAAGTAAGGTGCTCCATAAAAACACAAACAGATAAGGACAACATTGTGCTTCTATAAATTTTCCTGCATTTTGGGGGACTTAAAGCCAAATGCAGGATGTGGTGGTGCCTGCTTTGGAGCAGGAGGCACCTGCCAACTGAAAAGCGTCAATGATGTCTTCCAAAAACGAGTCACTGCCAGTCCAGCACCTAAACATAAATCTGCTAGCCAAAATTATCCTGGCTGGAGCTGCTGCCCACCCAAGTGGAGAAGCCTTCAGTAGGTTCAGTGTCCTACCACGCCCCACTGTGACTCCAGCCTCTTGGGACTGGGATTGCCAGCAGCTCCCTGCAGCTGCAGGTGCCCCATGGGGTTGGGGAGCACTGCAGTGGCCCTTCCCATGGTGCCCAAGGGAGCTGGGAGGGCTCACTTCCATTCTCCACTTCCTGCTTGCTCACAGTAGGATTTTTAACAGTTTTGGAAAACTGAGTGCATTTTCTGAGTAAAGGCCCATGATTAGCTTGTCATTTAGCATGCAATTTCTGATCTCTTCTTTAAGCATTCCAAATTAGAGTTAAAACAATGGAAAAAAATCCGTAATGAAGCAGGAATTATTTTGTTCCATGTTGCACCAACACAGCAGATGAAGTTGCAGCCAGCAGAGCCTTATTCCCTCATTTCACCATGTCTAACAAACCCGGCGACAAAGACATTAAGCCCATGTGATGGGACCTGAAAAGCCCCTTGGCTTCCCAGTGATCTCCAAGAAGCTGAGAACCTGCTCAAGAGGGCAGAGCTGAGACCATTGTCCCAGCCCATGGGTGGATGGAGGTGGCATGAAAGGACACTGTCCCTGGGCAAAGGGAGCAGGAGCCAAGCCCAGGGTGCTGCCCAATACAGGACTTGTAAGAGAGAACAAAAGCCCTTCAAGGAGGCTCTATGTGATCTAAATGATGACACAGATTAGAGGGGAACAGCTGGATCACATGAGAGGGTAGTTTAACCTCTATGTGTGTGCTGAGGAGAGGAGTCCCTAGGCAGGTGTTGAACCTGGGCAAGTGTTTACATGAACATTCATCTCTGATGTCTTTCTCTACAGAGTATAAACCTTTTCATGAGTCTCTCCCCACCCCAGTAAGGAAGATTGGCAAAGAGAGGAGGAGGATGCTGAGGAAATCAGAAGGTTCTAAGAAAGTAAGAGAAAATGAAAGCAAGTTGAACTCCAAGAAACAGAGAGAATTTTAATCAAAAAGAAAAAAAATCTCTAACATTGTAAGAAAGATAAAGGACAAAATTACATCTTTTCAGGGGGAAGAGGATGGAAGAAGAATATGAATTGCTAAATAAGGGGGAATAATTAAATGTGCATTAGAAAATGATATGGAGAAAGTGGTGTCAGTATACAAGAAATAAGAAAATTGCAAATAAAAAGTGTTGGGTATGTGTTATAGTAATGTTAATACAGAAGTAATGCTTCTTAAATTACTTGGAGGCATAGTTTGAAAATGGAATTAAAAAATGAAACACATAGTTCACTATCAAAGGTGCAAAATTAAATATTGCCTGTCAAAATGTTGTAGACCACAATAAAAAATTGAAAGTAAATGAAATAATTTAGTTCTTCAATTTAACACAGAAATTATTTGAGAAAGAATGCAGCAAAGATTGGATCACTTCTTTATATAGCCTTTTCTCTTCATCTGCTGACTTCTTTGTCATTTGCCATACTTATTTTCATTTGACTAGTTTAAAAGAAAATAATTTTTCCTGCAGATAATTTTATTTAACCTTTTATTGAAGTCAGTACTTAAAAACAATGTAAAGATTACCTCTGGATAATTCATAAAATTTAACATGCATAAAAGTCTTCTCAATGCAAGAAATGTTTTCAATATATTTTATATTCATTATTTCCATGCTATCAATAGCTCTGAGTTTTGGATTTAGGATCAAAACTTTGGGTACAATTTGAGTAAAAGAGGAGGACATTTCACATGGTAATTCCCTGAACTGTCTTTTGTCTTTCGTCCAGATACAGCTTTGTTCTCTGAAAATACTTCCTCTCACTAAAAACAGTTGATGGAAACCCCTGTCTCAAACTTTACAAAAGTATAATGGCATTTTTTAATTATCTAATGTAGTTTAAGAACAGCAATGTATCATTTCATTGCATATTCTGTTCTCCCTCCCTTTGCAAGAATTCCCAGTGACAGTCATTGGAATTCCACAAACAAAATCAATGCCTTATCTAACAGACAACTTCTGAAACAGACTATAGTTTGAAGAGAAAGGCTGGATGGTATCATATAGGTACTTTCTCTGTTTAACCTGTGATTATGTCTGGACATATATTGCCTAGAAATTGCCTAGAAGATTCATTTGAATTCCAAAATTTGTTTTGGCTGCATCCATGTTCATATTGTATTCACTTTCTATTTGAGTGAAGACAAAATGTATATCATAGAATCATAGAATCATAGAATAGATTGGGTTGGAAAAGACCTCCAAGATCATCAAGTCCAACCCCTGATCCAACTCCAATTACTATATCATGGCACTAAGGGCCACGTCCAATCTCTTTTTAAAAACCTCCAGGGATGTTGAATCCACCACCTCTCTGGGCAGGCCGTTCCAGTGCCTGATTACCCTCTCTGTAAAGAATTTCTTCCTGACATCTAACCTAAACCTCCCCTGGCGGAGCTTGAGCCCATGCCCCCTTGTCCTATTGTTGGTTGCCTGGGAGAAGAGACCAACCCCCACCTGGCTATAACCTCCCTTCAGGTAGTTGAAGAGAGTGATGAGGTCACCTCTAAGCCTTCTCTTCTCCAGACTAAACAACCCCAGCTCCCTCAGCCTCTCCTCATAGGACTTGTGCTCAAGTCCCTTCACCAGCCTCGTTGCTCTTCTCTGGACCCGCTCCAGCACCTCAATGTCCTTCCTGAACTGAGGGGCCCAGAGCTGAACACAGTACTCAAGGTGTGGCCTCACTAACGCAGAGTACAGGGGAAGGATCACTTCCCTGCTCCTGCTGGCCACACTGTTCTTGATGCAGGCAAGTTCTTGATGTATATATACATCGTGCCCAATTGAAAGGCTTTAATTCTGATTCAGAAACAGCAGACACCGAATATTTAACAAACAAACCATAGGACAATGATTAATCAGAGATTTCATGACTGTATTAGAAAAATTAATATCATTTTCTCAAATGTAATTTTCTGGGGGGAAGGAGAAGTTATTTGCAGAAAACAAGATGATTTACCAAATACATGATTTGATATTAATTATTCACCTGGTGTTAACTTCAAGAATAAGAAAGCAAGCACAGCCCTTTGCCTTGTTTGTACATCACGCTCCCTCTACAAGGTCAGGCCTTGCCAGAGCTCAGATGAGAAACATTCAGAACAAGTAGTGTGATCAATGTGAGAACTAAGGATGCCTGGTTCCCCACAGATTTCTTTTGAGGTTGGTTGACTTTGATGTCTAAGCAGGCAAGATCTATGAATGAAGCTTTTAACTTCTTGACAATATTAATAATGGCTTGCTCCACGTGGATCCTCTGATGTCTAATCAAGGTTAAATCTCCACTGCAGCCTTTTCATCAGTAGAGGCCCTAAACAGGCTGCATTGGTTCCCTGTTTTTCTTGGCACTTTTAAGAAGCAGATTGCTTTAGGAACCGGACAGCTTTCACCAACTTGGGTGCCACTGGCCAGTGTTTGTTGAGGAGATAAGTTATTTGGGAGTCAAGGCAGACAAGCAGAGCTAGGATGTTTCCAGGAAAAACTCACAAAAGTTTTTCCTGGAAGCAAAGTAAAAGCCATAGTGCCTAGGAAGTGGTTCTGAAGCTGAGACCCTCCCTTCTTAATCTGAGTTAAAACTAAGGCTTCTTGCTGTTACAAGGAGGCAATAGGTTTCTGGGTGTCTCATGAGAGACAAAGTGAAGCACTGACCTCTGACAACTTTCTCTACTTACGTAAGAGGAACCATTATGGATTTCTCACTCAAAGTGGAGGGGGTATCTACCCATGGTTAACCTGTGTGGTTTCCCACACAGAGACACCGATAACCGATTAATGACTTCAGCTATTTTGTGGTAGATGACTGAACCTTTCTTGGCAGGATGTAGGTAAGTCACTAATAGAAAGATTTGAAAACACAATTACAGAAGCATTCCCAATGTATCCATACTTCCAAAGGTAGTGGCATGTTTACAGAGTCACAAAATAAACAAACACAGAATCAGTGTTAATACAATTTATGAAAAGTCAGGATATTGCTAGCAGTTGTTGGGGATATCCCTATCAGGCATGAGCAGGAGCTGTGAAACTGCTCCCATTTATGACTGACATTATTGATATACTGAACAGATCAAGCTCTTCCATCCTTCTGATTTTTACTGAGAAACTTTAGAACTGCTCACTTAAAATCATGGGATTTGTTCAGCTTCAGACAGGTGAAGCCTTTTTAAAAACACACCAACATTTCAATGAGAAAATGAAACTTTCTTTTGTGCTGCAAAATTGAACTGAGAGATTAAAAGAAGCTGTTTCTTTATTTTTATCTCATTTGCACTATCTTGCCAATCTGTCTTTTCTCTCTTAGTTTCCAAGCTTGACCAATCTATATAGGGAACAAAAGGAGCTGCTGGAGTACTTTACTTGGTTTTGGCTTGCAGTTGGACCATGAGCTCCTGATGTCACTCAAAGTAAGCCAAAGACAATGACAGTATTTCAATTTACTTCAGGGAGTACCACATCAAGCTCTAAATTCTTATGGCTAATGAATATGGTGATATATTCAGATCTGATCCTCCATGTTGCAAAAGATCATAAATTCTCACTGGGATCAATAGAAATAAGGCTTTCTGCATATGTAGAATGCAGTCTTCTTGTGGGTTACTTTTTCAGTCGTTCAAGTGGAAACAGGTCCTGTGCTCCAGAAGCTGAAATAGATATTGATTTAAGGTGTTACCAGTGTTTTTTGTGTTCCTGAGAGGATAAAGGCAAGAGGGAATTTAATTTGTACCAGTGATCCCAGGAGCCAGACAAACACAAGAGGCTGTCTGAGTTCTTCCCCCTAATTGGAAAATTAGATACCACATAAATTCAAATCTCTTACAATACTAAGTGATTATTTACTGTTTATTAAGTGAGGCAGTTTAAAACAAGTGAAATAGCTAAGTGGAAAACCAGAGAAAAGTGCCTGCCAGTTAGTTTTCTTATATTTTTCAAAAAAACTTCCTACAGACTTGTCAGCAAATGGAAAAGGACAGTACACAGAGTCATGATTCTGCTGTAGTCAGCTACATCTAAAAGAAGAAAGCATTTGGCTAAAAATTTTTGCTTGTTATATTTATACAGCAGCATGTGGGGCAATGTGTTTTATCTGACTTTCTATTGCAGCTGTTGCAACTGGTCTTTGGGAATCCTATAGGCAGGCATAAAAATAATATTAGACTTTAATTTGCAGGTTCCTCATGCACTGAGGAAAATCCACCAGAGCTCTATTTCTCCTATTTTAAAGTATAATAACTCACCTGCACATTTTCTAAAAAGAAAGGCTTTATAAGGCACCTGCCAGTTGTCATGGAATCACACACTATCTTTTTAAATAACATATCCCTCCTGGGCACAAGCAGCAATGATCATAAATCACATATAGGTTAGAAAAAAATGATACTACCATTGGCGAGAAAAGTATGATCTACGTTTTTAGGAGTATATGCTCTTCCTGCTCATACCAAAGCATTTGACTCTTTGCTTGTGCCCTTGTAAAGAAAAGAAAGAGGTACTCTAAGTACAATTTTATTCTTTTTTCCTCATAGAAAATATAAAAACAGAAGACATTTTTATGAGAATGTGTTCCAGTGTATTGACATCATAAACATCTTTCAGTATCTCATACATTTATAAATCTCATTTTTAAGATCCTAGCTTTTAAGCTAGATTTTAAGCTTCCTACATGAAAAATATTTCAAAATGAGGCTATGAGAAATTTTAGTCAAATCTTCAGATTCTAAAAACTTGAAATGCCATGCGAAAAAACCACAGTCTTAGGAGTATTTAAGAATACTCAGATGAGTATCTCAGTGCTTTAGTAGAATGAATGAAATGCCATAACAAGCTCATATGGAAAAATAGGTTATTACTAAATTCACAGTGCTACTAATAAGCTAACAATAAATAAAAGTAATGTATATAGATTTAAGGAATACTGTCATCCATACTGTTGTCTCTCCCTTGCTCTACCTGAGCAATAAATAGTCTAGGATAAGAAGGGTGTGCAAGAAAGTTGAGGAGTACGTTTTTGATGTCCTGAGCATAAGAAGTGAATGCATCTTGCAAAATTAAAGTTATTTGTTGTATATATATTACATATAATAGATATAGTGTTTGAACATATAATTTTAATTCTAAAAAAAATATAACCGATGCCAAAGAGTAAATCAGCAGAGACAGCTCTCAAAACTAAAATCCTCCCAAATAAATTAGGTATTTTACTTCTTACTTAATATTTCCTCATAGATATAGATAGTTTGGAAACTTCCATAGAAATATTTTTACCTGTGAAAGAGTAACCCTTAATACTTTTTGGTAGCGTAAGAATATTTTAGCTATACCCAAAACAACATATATTTGGCAAAAACTTCAAAACACATAGTAGAGAAGATAACTTCTCCCACCTGGAAGACTCAAAAATTCATTATGCAATTTTTTATACATCACAACCATTAAAATCAAATGCTTGTTCCCTTCAGGTCTTGGTAGCAAGCAGAAACGGTATCTGCATTCTCACAGATGAGAATAGAATATTATTTAGTTCACTGGATGTATTTTAGCTTCAAAGATGTATTGCTGGTAGTGTATTGAAATAACTGACGCCTAATTCTGCTGTAAATCAGTATCATTAGGACTCACCTTTATTTACACTAACCTCATTTTTAACTAAATGGTGCCATTTATTCAAGTAGAGTTATTCATGATTCACAGCAAAGTAGCTTAGAGAAGAAATATACCTCCCTGAGATTCTCCTCTGCTCCAGTTTTAGTCAACATTTTTTATCAACTTTATTTCTAAAAATGTAGTAGGTAGAAAATAAAAACTTCCATCAGGTACTTTGATTTGACCAAAGGGCAAAACAATTGCTTCTTTCTACTCGGTTCTTTTGGAGATGCAATGAAGAGGTGCCTTTGGCCATCTAGAGCAATATTATTTGACTCACAGTACTGACCCACAGTCCCTCTGTTAGCTGAACAACAGAGGCAATCTGTAAAAGTATGTGTCATTTAGGAGTCTTAAGGAAACAGGATTACCCAGAAATGGCTTAATTCCTTACAGGGCTGCTCTTTTTTGTTACTGCTTTTCAGATTTTTACCTACGTGTAGTTGCCTGGGCTTAAAGCAAGACTGAAACATTTCTACTCTGTTCATGGATGGCTGGGCAGCCCTGCAAAAAAGGAGAGAATGGGGAGCAAATGAAAGGGACTTCTGCTAGACATAAAACATGTTTCATATATTAGTTTGTTACCTAAGGGACATTTCTGTTAAAGGAAACATAAAAGAAGAGTGGAAAAGTTTCTTATTGCAATAGGACATGGAAATTCATATCAGCTACCTTTGTTTAAATGAGTCTGCCATAAGTGATGACAGCCACCAGCACTAGGGTCCAAAAACTATAGCCTAATCTAAAACCAAGGGTTACCTGCCATCTTTAAAGCAGCTGAAGCTGTTTAAGAGTCTTCTTTATGCAAGACTCCTCAGTGATATAAACATGCTTGCCAAGCCCTGAAATCACAGGTGCAGTCAACCCAGCTGCAGTGGTTAGACATAGCAGGTAGCAGAACAGGGTGCACCAGGAAAAGTCTCATCAGAACAAAGCAAGGAAAAACGAGCCTTGCTACGTGGCTGGGTTTCGCAGAACCAAGCTGGCCTTTGGGTGTGATTGCAGGGTCGAGGCAACCAAGTTGCCTGTGGGCAGAGGGTATGACTATGCAATTCTTTCATCTCTATCTTGGGCAACAATCAATGGGATGAAATTTAACAAGTCCAAATGATGGATCTTGCATCTAGGACAACATAATGCCAGGCACGAGTATAAACTGGGAGAGGGGCAGCTGGAGAGCAGCCCTGCAGAAAGGGATCTGGGGTGCTGGCTGACAGCAGGCTCAACAGGAGCCAGCAGTAGCCCAGAGGGCAAACCGCATCGGGGGGGGCCATCAAACACAGCATGACCAGCCAGTCAAGAGGTGATTGTCCCGCTGTATTCAGCGTTGGTGCAGCCTCACCTTGAGCACTGTCTGCAGTTCCAGGCCACATAATTTAAGAAGGGTGTGGAGGTCCTTGAATGCATCCAGAGGAGGGCAACAAAGGTGGTGAATGGGCTGGAGGAGTGGCTAAGGACTTTGGGCTTGTTTAGTTTGGAGAAAAGGAGGCCAAGGGGCTACCTCATTCCTCTCTACAGCTTCCTGAGGAAGGGAAGTAGAGAGGAAGGTGCTGATCTCACCTTCCTGTCATCCAGTGACAGGACATGTGGGAATGGTTCAAAGCTGTTCAGACTGGATGTTAGGAAGCATTTCTTCACCAAAAGGATGAAGAAACACTGGAACAGGCTTCCTAGAGAGGTGGTCAATGCCCCAAGCCTGTCAGTGTTTAAGCATTTGGACAACGCCCTTAAGAATAAACTTTAACTTTTGTTCAGCCCTGAATTGGTCAGGCAGATGATCGTCTGTAGGTCCCTTACAAGTGAAATATTCTATTGTATCCTATCCTATCCTATCCTATCCTATCCTATCCTATCCTATCCTATCCTATCCTATCTTTAAAATTAACTATTAAGGTTGCCTTATTTTTCTAACTTACTTTCATGCATAAAATACTATTTGCAAAGCCAGTTGATTCATGTTTGGGAAAAGGAAAAAATATTTTAGTTAGTTTATTTTACACAACGTTGAAGAGAGAGGGTACACCTGGTGTGTTATTAGCAATCCCCTTCAATCTGACCCTGACCTTGCTGATGCCAGTTGCATCCCAGAAAAAAAGTTACATGTATATTTATTTTACTTTACAACCATTGCTTTTAGAAATGTAGCCTAATCAAGTGATTAATTATATTTAGGAAAAGTAAAAAAAAGGCTTCAGCAGAGTTCACCTTAAACCAGGGTGTTTCTAAAAGCTACTTGAAACAGGTTGTGATTTCAGTAGCATGTTTGAGATTTCATGGCCAAAGGTAATCACCAAAAATAAGAGTTCCTCTGCGGAGGGGGAACTTGGTCTCTGCAACACACATTTTTGCTCTTGATTATTCTAGAAAAAAATGTCCCTCCAGGAAAAAGGCAGGACAGCCATGGTCAGCAGAATAATTAGCCTAATCTTGGGCAAATGGTAAAATATCCTCTCTTCTCTGTAAATGCTTTCTCCCTGTTCTGTTTTCTTCAGAATCGAGGACATGGAGCTGCTCTGCCCCAGGACATCAGTGTCATCTTTCCATCCATGACTGCTTCTGGCTTCTGTTGCCTCCTCACAGCTGTCCTGGGAGGTCTCTGAGCTTCTTTTCTCAGTGCTGCTGCCTCTCTGATTCAGCCTTCTCTTGTCTCTGCCAGGGTTGTCAGAAGATTGGTGGGAGACAGTATTAGGACAGCCTTCATCAAGGTTGCACCTAGGAGAACTCTCTTGTACTTTCACCTTTCAGCAAAGTTTTAGTCGGCAAGATTCTGAGACACAGAAATTATTAATTTATGTCTTAAAAAATTTAATGTCTTAATTTTCATGCTATGCATTCCATCAAGTGCTTTAGGTATAATTTGTTTCAGAATATCTGACAATTATAATCATAATTATCAGTTTAATTGTATTATAGTGCAGACAGGACCATGAGGGGAGATTTTGTTAGGTGCACTGAAGCTTGTCAGAAAAAGACATCCTGTATCAGTATTAACTGAAATGTTCAAAACCTTGAGTATGTCCTTCCATCATAGCTTAAAGTTATGAGGTGAAAAAAAAAAAA
>NW_010317000.1:3208-12068 GCF_000700745.2 Antrostomus carolinensis | reverse complement strand
ATTCTGTGACTTGTGGCAACTCACGCTCAGTGGTACAAAAAACCCACGTTTTTTTCATCCCTTGGATTTGTTGCCGTATTGCAGACATATGAAGAAGTGTTATGTGCATGAATGTGTGGATTATCATGAAAATTTTAATTAAATGACTGAATAGTCACTAAAGATAGCCGAGGAGGCAATGTTGCTGAATTAAATTCATCCCACATAGCTTTTGCTTTAGCCTGTGCACTGGTTTTAGTTTTACTTATTCTTTCTTAATATTTCTTACGTATTTTGAATATATATCAGAGCTGCTGCTTTGCCTCAGTTGTGGTGGTTTGAATGTTCTTCACCTTGGCAGAGAAGTCCTAGACGTCTAGGGCTGGGATGGGGATGTCCCGAGTGAGTCCAGGCAAGGAGCTGAACATCAGAAAATGTAGAAGAGGTTCCACATAGTCCTGTTACTGCTCAGCTGGCAGTTTGGGGGGAAAAAAGGGGAAAAGGAGTTTGTATCGTGGGATATTCACGTTGATTTTTCGCTTTGGAACGTTTTACATCACTGATTTTAATCTTGTTTTGGATTTGATTTTAATTGCTTTTTCAAAGAGAGATTAATTCTCATTTAGGTGTGGATATGTAATTAAAAAAGATCTCTCACCTTAAGTTGCTTTTATTAATGACATGCATAGGCTGTATGTGTGTGAAAGCAATTACATAGTTGAATATACATCTAATCCTATTCTAAATGTTTAAGTGTTACTGTGTTAGAAAATGATAAATGACTTCTTATTTGGGAGGAGATTTACTTTTTTCCCTTATGATTTGTGCCAAGATGATGTTGGAAGGAAAATTAAATTCAATTATAAATCAAAATTTCTTTCGGTGGTGGAAAACCAACACTTAAAAATGCTTTGTTATTACTTGAATCTATTGAGTGTGTTGGATATCATAAGGACAATTATCAAAGCGTGTTTTGCACTTCACAGTGAGTTATTCAATGCAGAAGGTCTTCCCCTAAAATACTTTAGGTGGTTTTTGATGCTGTGCCAGGTGAACTGGCATGGGGGGAGCACTGTGTGGACACTGGGGTGCTGCCTTCAGGTCTTGGGGTACCTGTTTGTCACCAGATGGTCACTGGGTGCAGAAATCACATCCCATTTCCGTTCATTTCCATTGAACAGAAAAGAGAAATGAAATGTCCTGGGTTTAAAGTTTTTTGTTTGTTTCTTATCATCCAAGTTTATGCTATTCATCTGAAATAAAGGGGATAAATGGAATTTAAAAACCGAAATCAAAATCTGTGTGGGTGCAGAAGAAACTCCTGTGGTCATAACCTGGTCTCATCGTTTCAAGAAGATGTAAGTGCAGGTGCTGGCCAGCTGCTCGCTTCAGTGCTGGAGTTTGGCTTTCTTAAAATAGACTTTTCAAATTTTACTTATTCCAACCGATTGGTTCTTTAAGTCAGCGTGCTTTTCATGCTTTTTCATATTCTAAATACTTTTGTTTTTTTAAAGAAGCATATTTCAATTTAATGCTTTTTTGAATTCATCCTTTTTATTCACATGAGTTAGCGCTGCTCACATTTACCGCTTGTTTTTGCCCTGAGAATTGTGAGGAAGGGTTGAAAGGA
Organism: Antrostomus carolinensis; assembly: GCF_000700745.2. Lineage (NCBI taxonomy): Eukaryota > Metazoa > Chordata > Aves > Caprimulgiformes > Caprimulgidae > Antrostomus > Antrostomus carolinensis. The sequence goes on along the minus strand of NW_010317000.1, from coordinate 10,459 downwards.
GAAGTCACCTCCCTTTGTCCTCGGTGCCTATAGGTGATGTACGTGCTGTGTTCTTCCTGACATCTGCTGCCTCATTTTTCCTACCCTGCTCCTGAAAATGAAGCGTGGCCTCTTTGGCATTAGGATGAGGCAGAGATGTCCCTGCACGTACCTCAAAACTGGGCAGGTCCAAGAGAAGCTCAAGTAGCTCAGGCTTTGTGGTACCTCCAAGGAATTTCATGTTTCCTTTTGTGTTGAAATAATGGGTTTTGTCATTCCTCTGGTGAATCCTCTGTTAACTTTTGAATCAAAGTCCCAACATGTGTTAGCAGGAGCTGTGCTTCTCCAGACCCCATCCTTGCATCTGTCCTGGAGGAGGTGATTTGGGAGCTAAATTCCAAGGGAAGAGGCAGGTAAGGTGAGGATATTCCTGTAGGCAGAGAAGAGCAATTTCACTTCTGTGAAATCCTGTTTCCCACTATTAGGTATTAATCATTTCAGCTCTTCTTATCTGTCAATATTAATACAGAAAGTCTAACTTAAAATGTAGCCTCCCTGGGAATTGTATTTTTCTTCTGTACCCCAATGGCACGTGGATTTGTACAAATACTATTAATTTTGCTACTATGCTATGAACTATCACAGAAAGTTGAACTTAAGTGGGAAAAGTCATAATAAGGGACTGGACTGTTACCAGCAGTGCTATCTTTTTCTGTTTAATCAGCTTTCTTACTCTTTGTGGAGAAGGGAATGAAAATATTGACTATAATGGGGTTTTCATTTTTGAGGACATGGAAATGTGAAAAGAACCCTGTCGTTATTTGAACACTGAGGAGAGCTTTGCAGTAATTCTTGTCTGCAAGGACAATGTCACCTTCTTCAGCACTGAAAGTTGTAGAGGCACAGCAGAACCTCAGAGACTGCCTTCCCCATAAACCTCCTACCCATGCCTACTGTCCATTTGGTCCCCAGATCTTCGTCACAGATCAGCCCCGGCGGTATGGTGTGATGGTTTCTGTGATTACAAACCAAAAGTAGAAATTACTTCAAAAATACCAAAGCTTCCCCAAAGAGACCTCTTCTTCCAAAGTTGTTTTTTAATCCAAGGATATCTAAACTACGTGTTTCTATCAATTAAATTTTGATTGCAGATATTTCTGATCCTTTCAAGCTCTCCAAGCCCTTCAATCATCCCGTTACTAAATATTTTATATCGCAACAGTCAAATGAGAAGCACCAAAAGAAGAATAATTTGTCTTATAAATGGCTGTTGCTTTTTAGAAGTATATAGATCTGGCAGGGTTACCTGTCTTATATGAAGAGAGGGTTAATTTAAAATGTATCTTCATGTAGTATTCCTGTGATTTGTCATCGGGATACCTTCCTGCAGTGTGATTTGCCTGCTGCAGAGATGATATCCATTATACCTGTAGGCTATCACAATTACTGAAATTACATCAGTGCAGTCATTCTTAACATAAGATCCTAGTTATCTTAAATTATCTTTGCCTTGTATTTGCAAAACTTAAGTTCTTTAGCTGCTTTGCATCAACGTGATCATAGTTGGTTTACATGGTTTTCAACACTGGTTGTTGTGGTGGTTTCACTCCTTTGGCTTTCAGCCAAACACAGTCGCTCGCTCACTTCCCCCGTGCCAAGGAATGGGGGAGAGAAACAGAAGGGTAAAAGGGAGAAAATTTGTGGGTAGAGACGACAACAATTTACTAATTGAAATAAAATCGTAATGATAATAATAGTAATAATAGAATATGCAAATGAGTGATGCACAGTGCAGTTACTTGCCACCCGCCCACTGATGCCCAGCCTGTCCCCAGCCAGTGATCCCGGAGCAGAGACAGTCCCCAAACCCAAACTACAATCCCAGGAGAGTTAGCAAGAGCGATACCCAAGAGAATACCCTGGTTTTTCAGTCAACCCTGGTTGATATACTGTCATGTCGTGATATGATCTGGAATATCTCATTGGCAGAGCCAAATATCAATTTGGGGTTTTGCTAATTACTACCCTTCCCCCTCCCAGTCCTTTGCACCTGCAAACTACCCAAACACGGTGACCTTGGGCATCCAACAGCAACTAATGACATTAGTACTTGATCAGCATTCTTCTCATAACAAATCCCACATTGAACCCCAAACACAGAGCTTTCTACCTACTAAGGAGATGATTAACTCTGTCCTAACAAAACCAGGACAGTTATGTTTGATAAGTAAAATTGTGCTTCTGATTGTATTAACTAACATCATGGTTTACAGATGTGTTCAGCTATGAGTCAAGTGTTGTGGTGTAAGATCCATAAACTATATCTTACTTGTGTCTCCTTAGAGTATCCTTGCATTTGCCGAAAAAGGCCGACCTCCTGGCTTGTGTGTGTCTCCTGGCCCGCGGGGATGCTGTGAAGCTGCGGTGGGCCAGTGCTGAGCCCCTTTGGTTGCCTTTGAAGCTGGTGCCACCATAAAAACAAACCTCTGGGGTTGTTGAGCCTGGAGAAAAGGAGGCTGAGGGGAGACCTTGTGGCTCTGTCCAAGTCCCTTGGAGGAGGGTGGAGAGAGGTGGGGGTGGGTCTGTTCAACCAAGGACCAAGGGACAGGACAAGAGGAAATGGGCTCCAGTTGTGGCCAGGGCAGTTGAGATGGGATGTGAGGAAGAATTTCTTTGCTGAAAGGGTTCTGAGGCATTGGAAGGGGTTGCCCAGGGCAGTGGTGGAGTCCCCATCCCTGGAGGGATTGAAGAGTCGTGTAGACACAGTGCTGCGGGAGATGGGTTGGTCGGGGACTTGTCAGTGTTGGGTTCATGGTTGGACTTGATGATCTTAAAGGTCTTTTCTAATCGAGGCAATTCTGGGATTCTCTCCGGTCCTGTGATCGTTGAGGATGCTGCAAGGAGAGGACACGCTCCTGCGCTGGTTGTGCACGTCTGTCTTTGCCATGTTATCTTCTAGCTTTGTTTTTATTTTAGCTCTTTGGTGACTTCTGTTTGCTCCAGAGAAAGTTCAGCTTTTTTTCCGCATCATTTACCTGACAGTGCTAGAACAGATATGTCTTTCATTTTGAAAGTGCTTCAGAGGATGATAATAATAATTGTAGTTAAATTAGCTTCCTGACAATAACGTGAAGAAAGTAAGACATAATTTTGTGTTGGGAAATCTAAAATAAACAAGATGAAAAGCTTTCCCTGGGGCGAGGAAGACAGTTAGTTTGAGGTTCATATTAGTGTCAGGAACTTTGTTATTCCCATGTTAAGTTTGTACCAAGATGACTGCACTTTCTGTTGGTGTGTGTGGGAGTGGGCACTCATTTCTGGGGTCTGCTGGCTCACGTATCTGTCGCTCTTCTTTGGTGCTGAGGACAAGGAGAGGTGGAGACCTTAGTGAGGTGCTTTTGTATGAGTAATTCCCCAAACACTGAAAGAGTTGATGAAAGTTTTGAAAAGCACAGACAGAATGAATGTGTGTTTATGAACTCATCTGTACACTTAGCTTCACTCCAAGCCCAAAATAAGTAGCAGATGATGGCACTGGTACTTCAACTGGAGAGCAGAGATTTCCAGTATGCACATGAACTTTGGAGACAGGCTATCTCCAGTCAAGTTGCATTATACAGAATGCAATTCCATATAATTTCCAGTTTACAAGACAGACTGAATTTCCAGTTTACAAGATTGAAAGGAGCAAACAAGATCTTTCTGCAGAGAGATATCTTTCATAGAATCGTTTGGTTGGAAAAGACCTTTGAGATTGAGTCCAACCGTACCTGTCCACTACTAAACCATCTCTGAGCACCTCATCTACCCATCCTTTAAATCCCTCCAGGGATGGTGACTCAACCACCTCCCTTGGTAGCCCATTCAGGTGCCTGAGAACCTTTTCAGTGAAGAAATTTTTCCTGACATCCAATCTGAACCTCCCCTGGTGCAACTTGAGGAGGTTCAGATTCAACCCACCATAATGACAGGGTGGGTTGACTCATTAAGGAAGAGGGTCAGAACAGTGTTTATCCACTGAAGCAGAGGAAGAGCGAAGGCTGAAGCAAAGAAGAACCCACAGGAAGGAGAAGGCTCAGATTGTCCCCTGGGAAGGGGCACCCAGAGGTGCTCACCACCCCTCTCTGTAACCCCCAGAAGCGCTGGTGTGTGCAGCAAGGTGGTAGAACACTGTGTGCTGTAGTGGAATTAAAATCTCTCTGGCTGTGTGCTGGGGCAGAAGGCTGCTGATCGCTGTTGGTGAGAACATCAGCTGCGTTACTGCTCAGATAACCCAGGTGAGCAGCTGGTGCTGTGACAGCAAAGCTGACAAAACATCCCTAAACGCATCTGGGGACACTGGGTCCATCTTCAACCAACCAGTAGCACTCCAAATTCCTGTCTCTTTTTAGAAGGTGTAAAAATGTCAGTGCACATCTCTTTGCTGTGCTGTGTTTGTGTCTCTGAATCACAGAATCACAGAATGTTGGGGATTGGAAGGAACCTCGAAAGATCATCCAGTCCAACCCCCTGCCAGAGCAGGAACCTAAATGAGATCACACAGGAAGGCGTCCAGGCGGGTCTTGAATGTCTCCAGAGAAGGAGACTCCACACCCTCCCTGGGCAGCCTGTCCCAGGGCTCTGTCACCCTCACTGGAAAGAAGTTTCTTCTCAAGTTTAAGCAGAACCTCCTGTGTTCCAGCTCACACCCATTGCCCCTTGTCCTACCACTGGGCATCACTGAGAAGAGCCTGGCTCCATCCTTCTGACATTCGCCCTTAACATATTGATAAACATTAATGAGGTCACCCCTCAGTCTCCTCTTCTCCAAGCTAAAGAGCCCCAGCTCCCTCAGCCTTTCCTCAGCAGGGAGATGCTCCACTCCCTTCATCATCTTGGTGGCTCTGTGCTGGACTCTCTCCAGCAGCTCCCTGTCCTTCCTGAACTGTGGGTTTTCTCTGTGGAAACCATTCCTGGAATAGGGACTGATGCAGGGGCACCAGCTCTTGGTTTTTCCACACCTCCTTCCTTGTCCGTCACAATGTATTTAGTTATCACACAATTAGTACAAAAGGCTTTAAGTGCCTTTAAAGTCACTTATGCCTCAGTCATAATTACAATAAAAATAATTAATTCTAAATCACTGAATGGTTCCATTGCCATATTCTGTGCTGCATATGTGCAAAATTCTTTAAAAACATATTTTGTGTCATTTTTCCTTTTTTTTAACTGTTTAAATACCAGCCATCCCCATAAATACTGTTGTTTTCTGTATTTAATTACATACATTTAGGATTTTATTATTAATATTAATAGGTGTGCAAACCAAGATAACTTAAACAGATTTAATGAGGGCAGGTTTTTTAGATTTTCAGTGAAAGATATTTTTATTATAACAGGGGGAGAAAAAAGGTGGGGAAAGGCACTTGCATATAGAAAATAAAAAAATAAATGGACTGACTTTCAGAAATCTTCAGCGCTGTGGTTTCAGTTGCAGGGCATACTGGTTAATACCCAGACTATATAGAGCTTTTTAAAGTGAAGCATTTTTGGTTTAAAATGGACTTCTTTTGAAAAAAAAGGAGCCTTAGAAAAATGATAAATGGTGGTGTTAAAATGTCTCATTAATTTTTTGCTTGCCTTTTACGAAAGTTAGTGCAAAGCGCTTTCAGACTGGGGAACGCTTTGTATATATTCTCATTGTGCGTATCATCACATTTCTAATAAATAAGCCTTTTACAAAATCCATTTTAGCTGAGCTGTCGTGAACTTGGATTCTGGTTTCAATCTTTGTGAAGATCCTTTTTTTTTTTTTTGCTCTTCTTGCTTGGAGAGTTTTCCCTGTATTTGGAGATGTGGGATTTTTTTTTTCTGTAGTGTTTGGGAATCTAAAGTTTTCCTTCAAATGAAACAATAATCAGGATTTTGTGTATTCAGAATTAATTTAGAAGCAGTAGATTGGAGCCTGTAGCAGTGTTACAGCGTGGAAAGGTGTTGAAGGGGAGCTGGTTGAATATTTTCCCCATCTCGCTGGGACTCACTGAGATGAAGAAGGAGTAGGAGCCTGTGGATCCATCCAGGCAGAGTGATGGAGAGCTGCCCCCAAAACCAGGGAAGGTGGATGAAGGTTTTGTTCTTCTCCTGGCAGTTGGACATTGAAAAAAAATTTGGAAACCTTTGGACAAGGACTTCTCACTAAGAACCAGCTTTTACAAATAAAATACCTCCCAAAATAAGTACTTTCTCAAATAAATACGTAATTATGGTGATTCAGTAAAGGCTTTTTTTCTTTTTTCCTCTGCAGTTCTCAAACTAGTCTTTTCAGTCAAGCTCGAAGCAGGAAACTGGAAAAAAAAGATCATACCTATTTTGCATCCACAAAGTTATTTTGTTAATTGCAAGAGCTTTTGTTGACTTAAAATGTATCTCAGGAAATTTTTTGCGTACCGTTTTGCTACGTAGGAGTTGTGCTAAGTGGTTCCTGCAGGGGCTCAGGGTGGAACTGACCTCTCTCAAATTTCCTCTTTTATGTAAAATGTCTAATTTGTGGGGTTTTTTTAAGAGCTTTATGGATGCAGCAGTCTGCACTGAAGGGGTTGGAAACTGCAGACAGGTATGGAACTGCTCTGCTGTGGGAAGGGTTGGCAGGTCCTGGTCTCCTGACAGTGAAGGAGAGGTCCTCAAGATGGGGAAAGTTGCAAACTTGTGACTTCTGGCAGCAGAAGGATGGCTCTGCCCTGCCTTCAGGGAGGCTTTGAGGGGATCTAACAAACACAAGAGCCAGTTTCTTCATTGCAGTTGACTTCCATCCTTGGAGGTTTCAAGACCCAACAGGATAAAGCCCTGAACAGCCTGGTCCAGCACTGGAGCAGTTGTGCCTTCAGCAGCCTGGAGGAGGAACCTCCCGTGGCTCCTCAGACGACCTACATCGTTATCCCTGTTACATACCTAGCACACCTAAATGCTATTCTTCCGTGTCTTGCCTGTGAAAATGGAACATTTCTTTAGACCTTGTGCTCTTTTCAGGTCAATCAGCTCTTTTTGCATTATTTATAATGTATAAAGATATATAAATATATATATATGGCAATAAAGCTGGTGAAGGGCCTGGAGAATAAATCTGATGAGGAGCAGGTGGGGGAACTGGGGTTGATTAGCCTAGAGAAAAGGAGGCTCAGGGGAGACCTTATCACTGTCTAGAAGTACCTGAAAGGAGGCTGTAGTGAGGTGACAGTCTGTCTCTTCTCCCAGGTGTCAAGTGATAGGATGAGGAACAATGGCCTCAAGATGCAG
>NW_010317000.1:0-3190 GCF_000700745.2 Antrostomus carolinensis | reverse complement strand
TTAGGACAAACTTTTTCACTTAAAAGGTAATCAAGCACTGGAACAGGCTGCTCAGGGAGGTGGTGGAGTCACCTTCCCTGGTGGTATTTAACAGACAGGTAGACAAGGTGCTCAGGGACATAGTTTAGAGGTGGAATTGGCAGTGTTGGGTTAATGATTGGACTTGATGATCTTAAAGGTTTTTTCCAACTACTACAATTCAGTGAATTTTCTATTTTGGAAGCAGTGTGCTCAGCTGGTCAGGAGTAATCAGCATTGAAGTGCTCTGAAGGATTTCCTTTTAAAACAAGTTTTCTATTGATTGATAGCGATTGACCTGTCAGGAGATCAAATCTGGATCTGTAAAATATGTTTGGATGTAAAACAAGTTATGCAAGTCTAAATAAGCTAATATTCACCTCTAAACTTCTGTATCAGTCTTCTGAACGGATCTACTTGGCGTTGGGTTGACCTACATGAGGTTTATGCTAGGCAGGAACTGGACAAGCACCAAGCTGCTTACATCAGGTTGGGTAAAGGAGGTGGCACGTCCTGCCCAAGAGCTCTGAGAAGAAAATTTGTCTGAAAATACATTAATGGGTCTTGATCTGTAAAAAGATACCTTTGTAAAGATGTTTGTGGCAGCAGGAAAAAAAAACAAACCCCAAACATTTATCACTCACCTTATTACCAGTGTTAACCTCTGTGTCTCAAAGGAAACTCTTGCATGTTTTATTCCTTCCATTAACTCGTGTCGAAGGCGGCAGGATTTGGCCTCAGGAAATGGAGAGCAGCGAATAGTCAGTAAGAAAAAAATAAACAAAAGTGATAAATGTTAATGTTTTGCACTTGTTTATGTTCTGCTGTTGTATCCCTGAAATAATTTTCTCGCTAAAGGTGCTGCTGAATTTACCGTCAAGTTTTCTACTACAGGGAAAGAAGTGTTTGTTTTAATAGTATGAGAAATATAAGTATGAATATGAGGATTATATATATATATATGTGTGTGTGTGTGTGTAATGTATCTTTAGGGATACATTACATATATATATATATGTAATATTAGGTTTTGCTTTGTTTTGGTTTTGATTCCTGTCCTTACGTGACATCATGTGGAGATGCAGCTAATAGAAGCTTAAGCCATCTGTGTCCAACTCCTTTTGAAGTGCTGTATGGACTGCTAGGACACAGCGACAGAAGCTTAATCCACCACATGCTGGCCCATGGAGTGTCCTCGGTCACGGTGCTCTCTCCAGTGCTGAGAAAAGCCCCTCAGCAGAAAAGAGGTGTTTTGCTCCTCAGGAGCTGAATTACCTTTGTACAGAGTCATCCCTGTCCTGGATTTGGCCTTTTTGCTGTTGGGTCTTAACCTCCATCACTGACACTTGTGGTGATGTGACCTGGAACCTGTGCTGGTGCATTTTAACCGGTAGCTGGTGGTGAGCTGTGTGCTACAGAGTCATTATATATCATACAATATAATATCATACAAAAATGCCAGGACATCCTCTGCCTTAGACATTTTGAGTTATCATAGAATGGTTTGGGTTGGAAGGGACCTTAAAGCTCATCCAGGTCCAACCCCCCTGCCAGCAGCAGGGACACCTTCCACTAGACCAGGTTGCTCAAAGCCTCATCCAACCTGGCCAAGAACACTTCCAGGGAGGAGCAGCCACAGCTTCTCTGGCCAACCTGGGACACTGTCTCACCACCCTCACACCAAAGAATTTCTTCCTCACATCTCATCTCCATCTCCCCTCTTCCACTTTCAAGCCATCACCCCTTGTTCTGTCACTCCCTGCCCTTGGCCAAAGTCCCTCCCCAGCCTTCCTGGAGCCCCTTCAGGTACTGGGAGGCTGCTATAAGATCTCCCTGGAGCCTTCTCTTCTCCAGGCTGAACAGCCCCAACTCTCTCAGCCTGTCCTCACAACAGAGCTGCTTCAGCCCTCAGATCATCCTGGTGGCCCTTCTCTGGACCCACTCCAGGGTTGTGTTATAGTTTTCACAATATTTTGTTGAAGTGAGCAAACCTGTTTGCAGACACATTGGATTTACATTCAGTAAAGAGGCACCTCATCGTGCGGCTCAAGCTCACGTGGCTACCCACAATCTTAACAGCAATTACCAAAAAAAATTGAAATTTGGGGCATTTTAAAGACAGTTTTTTATCTTGTGAGTCCAGAAGTGTTGACAATTTCATTTGAGGCTTCTAGAAATGATCACAACTAGTTTTTATTTCTTGATTCATTGCTAAGATATATAGAGCACGTGTTGTGAGCAAAGAGAAAACTTACTTCATTTTTGTGTCCTTGCAAACCTCCTGTAATTGTGAGGGACTTCAACCCTTTTCAGCAAAGTAAATTCTGTGGAAAATGTTCTGAAAGCCAAAATGTAGTGAGAAGTTGATGCTGATATTTTAGGGTGAGGGCTTTTTTTGTTTTTAATTTTACATTATTTAGCCATTTATTTATTTAGCTATGTAGTCTTTTAATGCCATGTAAGGAAAATTTTATTGAAAAATAAATGCACTTTATGTTTTTTCATCTGTTCCTGATCATGGTAACAGGGAGATGATGCTGAAACATCCCTTAGCTTAATGTACTTTTGATTTCCCCTAAATTTTCTCACTGTACATAAAGAGCTTAATATTTCCAACTTTGAGATTTCCCTGGGAGAAAATGGACAAGACTATTTAAAATGGAATGTTTTACCCCTGAGGGAGAAAAGCATTGGCATGTGTTGTCTCTCCTGCAGGGAATTGTCTTCATTCTGAATTTTTTCAGTGTTAGTATTACTTGTGGGGTTTATTTGATATTAAAATTTCCCTACCTGTATCTATTAAAGGGCTATTTGAACATTTATTCTTTTATTGTCAAGATAATTTAAGAAAATAAGTACTTTCTGAGCATTCATGTGCCTCTTCAGCTTTTCCTTCAGAACTTCTTTTACAGGAATTAGGAAAAAAAAGTTGACATTTTGGAATTGCAGGTTGTCTTTTTTTTTTTTTTTTTTTTTTAATATGAAATGTATTTTCTGAATAATAACACATTATTTCCAAAGAAGAATCAGGTTTTTGTTCTTTTGTCTTTTTTTGTTTTTTTTTCTTTTTGTTTCTTTTGGGGGATTTTTGGGGTGGTTTTGTTTTTCTCCCCCCTTCTTCATTCTCCTCCATCTTCTTTTCCTCTCCTCTTTCCCCTCTCCTCTTTCCCCT